>NC_060139.1:1111098199-1111376990 GCF_021461385.2 Schistocerca piceifrons
TCAATAAGCACAATGCTGACTTAAGTAAAAGAGGACTGACACTCTCACTTTCTATGATTTGAACCTCTCCTGTGGGTCCAGTTTTGGATTCCGATGCTTCACTTCAGGTTTTATTGTATCCCTTGGACCTTCATATTGACGATGAAACACAGAAATTGCATCGGAATTAAATTCAAAAGGCACAATGCCGACTTATGTACAGAAGGACTGACACTCTAACATTCTATGATTTGAACCTCTCCTGTGAGTCCAGTTTTAGTTTCAGATGCTTCACTCCAGGTTTAATGTATACCTTGCACCTTCTTATTGACGATGAAACACAGAAATTGCATTGGAATTTAATACAAAAGACTCAATGCCGAATTAAGTAAAGGAGGACAGACAGTCTAACTTTCGATGATTAGAACCACTCCTGTTAGTCCAGTTTTTAGATTCCGATGCTTCACTTCAGGTTTACTGTATCCCTTAGTCCTTCTTATTGACAATGAAACACAGAAATTGCAACCGAATTTAATACAAATGCACAATGCCGACTTATGTACAAGAGGACTGACACTCTCGCTATCAATGATTTGAACGTCTCCTGTGAGTCCAGTTTTAGATTCCGATGCTTCACTTCTGGTTTACTGTAACTCTTGGACCTTCTTATTGACGATGAAACGCAGAAATTGCATCGGAATTAAATTCAAAAATCACAATGCCGACTTAAGTAAGAGAGGACTGTCACTCTCACTTCTATGATTTCAACCTCTCCTGTGAGTCCAGTTTTAGATTACGATGCTTCACTTCTGGTTTACTGTATACCTTGCACCTTCTTAATGACAATGAAACACAGAAATTGCATCGGAATTAAATTCAAAAGGCACAATGCCGACTTAAGTAAAAGAGGACTGACACTCTCACGTTCTATGATTTGAACCTCTCCTGTGAGTCCAGTATTAGGTTCCGATGTTTCACTTCAGGTTTACTGTATCCCTTGGACCTTCTTATTGACGATGAAACACAGAAATTGCATCGAAATTAAATACAAAAGGCACAATGCAGACTTAAGTACAACAGGACTGACGTTCTAACATTCTATGATTTCAACCTCTCCTGTGAGTCCAGTTTTAGATTCCGATGCTTCACGTCAGGTTTACTGTATCCCTTGGACCTTCTTATTGACGATGAAACACAGAAATTGAATCCGAATGTAACACAAAAGGCACAATACCGACTTAAGTACAAGAGGGGAAGTAAGTGAGTCTCTAACTATCTATGATTTGAACCTCTCCTGTGAGTCCAGTTTTAGATTCCTTTTGCTTCACTTCAGGTTTACTGTATCCCTTGGATCTTCTTATTGACGATGAAACACAGATATTTCATCCGAATTTAATACAAATGGCATGATACTGTCTTAATTACAAGAGGACTGACACTCTCACTTTCTATGATTTGAACCACTCCTGTGAGTCCACTTTTAGATTCCGATGCTTGACTTCAGGTTTACTGTTTCCCTTGGGCCTTCTTATTGTCGATGAAACACAGAAATTGCATCCGATTTAATACAAATGGCACAATGCCGACTTATGTACAAGAGGACTGACACTCTCACTATCTATGATTTGAACGTCTTCTGTGAGTCCAGTTTTAGATTCCGATGCTTCACTTCTGGTTTACTGTAACTCTTGGACCTTCTTATTGACGATGAAACACAGAAGTTGCATCCGAATTTAATACAAAAGGCACAATGCCGACTTAAGTAAAAGAGGACTGACACTCTAACTTTCTATGATTTGAGCCTCTCCTGTGAGTCCAGTTTTAGATTCCGATGCTTCACTTCAGGATTACTGTATCCCTTGGACCTTCCTATTGACGATGAAACACAGAAATTGCATCCGAATTTAATACAAAAGGCACAATGCCGACTTAAGTACAAGAGGGGTGACACTCTAACTTTCTATGACTTGAACCTCTCCTGTGGGTCCAGTTTTAGATTCCGATGCTTCTCTTCAGATTTACTGTATCCCTTGGACCTTCTTATTGACGATGAAACACAGAAACTGCATCCGAATTTAATACAAATGGCACAATGCCGACTCAAGTACAAGAGGACTGACACTCACACTTTCTATGATTTGAACCTCTCCTGTGAGTCCACTTATAGATTCCGATGCTTCACTTCAGGTTTACTGTATCCCTTGGACCTTCTTATTGACGATGAAACACAGAAATTGCATCGGAATTAAATTCCAAAAGCACAATGCCGACTTAAGTAAAAGAGGACTGACACTCTCACTTTCTATGATTTGAGCCTCTCCTGTCGGTCCAGTTTTAGATTCCGATGCTTCACTTCATGTTTACTGTATCCCTTGGACCTTCATATTGACGATGAAACACAGAAATTGCATCGAATTAAATTCAATAAGCACAATGCTGACTTAAGTAAAAGAGGACTGACACTCTCACTTTCTATGATTTGAACCTCTCCTGTGGGTCCAGTTTTGGGTTCCGATGCTTCACTTCAGGTTTATTGTATCCCTTGGACCTTCTAATTGACGATGAAACACAGAAATTGCATCGGAATTAAATTGAAAAGGCACAATGCCGACTTATGTACAGAAGGACTGACACTCTAACATTCTATGACTTCTCTCCTGTGAGTCCAGTTTTAGTTTCGGATGCTTCACACCAGGCTTAATGTATACCTTGCACCTTCTCATTGACGATGATCCACATAAATTGCATTGGAATTTAATACAAAAGGCTCAATGCCGAATTAAGTAAAAGAGGGACTGACACTCTAACTTTCGATGATTTGAACCACTCCTGTTAGTCCAGTTATTGATTCCGATGCTTCACTTCAGGTTTATTGTATCCCTTAGTCCTTCTTATTGACAATGAAACACAGATATTGCTACCGAATTTAATACAAATGGCACAATGCCGACTTATGTACAAGAGGACAGACACTCTCACTATCTATGATTTGAACCTCTCCTGTGAGTCCAGTTTTAGATTCCGATGCTTCACTTCAGGTCTACTGTATCCCTTGGACCTTCCTGTTGACGATGAAACACAGAAATTGCATCCGAATTTAATACAAAAGGCACAGTGCCGACTTAAGTACAAGAGGGGTGACACTCTAACTTTCTATGACTTGAACCTCTCCTGTGAGTCCAGTTTTTGATTCCGATGCTTCTCTTCAGGTTTACTGTATCCCTTGGACCTTCTTATTGACGATGAAACACAGAAACTGCATCCGAATTTAATACAAATGGCACAATGCCGAGTTAAGTACAAGAGGAATGACACTCACACTTTCTATGATTTGAACCTCTCGTGTGCGTCCACTTTTAGATTCCGATGCTTCACTTCAGGTTTACTGTATCCAACGGATCTTCTTATTGACGATAAAACACAGAAATTGCATCGGAATTAAATTGCAAAAGCACAATGCCGACTTAAGTAAAAGAGGACTGACACTCTCACTTTCTATGATTTGAACCTCTCCTGTGGGCCCAGTTTTAGATTCCGATGCTTCACTTCAGGTTTATTGTATCATTTGGACCTTTTTATTGACGATGAAACACAGAAATTGCATCGGAATTACATTCAAAAGGCACAATGCCGACTTATGTACAGAAGGAGTGACACTCTAACATTCTATGATATGAACCTCTCCTGTGAGTACAGTTTTAGTTTCAGATACTTCACTCCGGGTTTAATGTATACCTTGCACCTTCTTATTGACGATGAAACACAGAAATTGCATCGGAATTTAATACAAAAGGCACAATGCCGAATTAAGTAAAAGAGGACTGACACTCTAACTTTCGATGATATGAACCTCTCCTGTTAGTCCAGTTTTAGATTCCGATGCTTCACTTCCGGTTTACTGTATCCCTTAGCCCTTCTTATTGACAATGAAACACAGAAATTGCATCCGAATTTAATACAAATGGCACAATGCCGACTTAAGTACAAGAGGACTGACACTCTCACTTTCTATCATTTGAACCTCTCCTGTGAGTGTAGTTTTAGATTCCGATGCTTCACTTCTGGTTTACTGTAACTCTTATAGCATCTTATTGACGATGAAACACAGAAATTGCATCGGAATTAAATTCAAAAACCACAATGCCGACTTAAGTAAGCGAGGACTGTCACTCTCACTTTCTATGATTACAACCTCTCCTGTGAGTCCAGGTTTAGATTCCGATGCTTCACTTCTGGTTTACTGTATACCCTGCACCTTCCTATTGACAATGAAACACAGAAATTGCATCGGAATTAAATTCAAAAGGCACAATGCCGACATAAGTAAAAGAAGGACTGACACTCTCACTTTCTTTGATTTGAACCTCTCCTGTGAGTCCAGTTTTAGGTTCCGATGTTTCACTTCAGGTTTACTGTATCCCTTGGACCTTCTTATTGACGATGAAACTCAGAAATTGCATCGAAATTAAATTAAATAGGCACAATGCCGACTTAGGTACAAGAGGACTGACACTCTAACTTTCTATGATTTCCACCTGTCCTGTGAGTCCAGTTTCAGATTCCGATGCTTCACTTCTGGTGTACTGTATACCTTGCACCTTCTTATTGACGATAAAACACAGAATTGCCTCCGAATTTAATACAAAAGGCACAATGCAGACTTAAGTACAACAGGACTGACATTCTAATTTCTATGATTTCAACCTCTCCTGGTCGTCCAGTTTTAGATTCCGATGCTTCACGTCAGGTTTACTGTATCCAGTGGACCTTCTTATTGACGATGAAACACAGAAATTATCTCCGAATGTAATACAAAAGACACAATACCGACTTAAGGACAAGAGGAGTGCAGTCTCTAACTTTCTATGCTTTGAACCTCTCCTGTGAGTCCAGTTTTAGATTCCGATACTTCACTTCAGGTTTACTGTATCCCTTGGATCTTTTTATTGACGATGAAACACAGAAATTTCATCCGAATTTAATACAAATGGCATGATGCCGTCTTAATTGCAAGAGGACTGACACTCTCACTTTCTATGATTTGAACCACTCCTGTGAGTCCACTTTTAGATTCCGATGCTTCACCTCAGGTTTACTGTTCCCTTTGGACATTCTTATTGTCGATGAAACACAGAAATTGCATCCGAATTTCATACAAATGGCTCAATGCCGACTTAAGTACAAGAGGACTGACACTCTCACTTTCTAAGATTTGAACCTCTCCTGTGAGTCCAGTTTTAGATTCCGATGCTTCACTTCAGGTTTACTGTATCTTTGCACCTTCTTAATGACGATGAAACACAGAAATTGCATCGAAATTTAATACAAAAGGCACAATGCCGAATTAAGTAAAAGAGGACTGACACTCTCATTTTCGATGATTTGAACCTCTCCTGTTAGTCAGTTTAGATTCCGTAGATCGATGCTCACTTCAGGTTTACTGTATCCCTTAGACCTTCTTATTGACAATGAAACACAGAAATTGCATCCGAATTTAATACAAATGGCACAATGCCGACTTAAGTACAAGAGGACTGACACTCTCACTTTCAATGATTTGAACGTCTCCTGTGAGTCCAGTTTTAGATTCCGATGCTTCACTTCTGGTTTACTGTAACTCTTGGACCTTCTTATTGACGATGAAACACAGAAATTGCATCGGAATTAAATTCAAAAGGCACAATGCCGTCTTAAGTAAAAGAGGACTGACACTCTCACTTTCTATGATTTGAACCTCTCCTGTGAGTCCAGTTTTAGGTTCCGATGTTTCACTTCAGGTTTACTGTATCCCTTGGACTTTCTTATTGACGATGAAACACAGAAATTGCATCGAAATTAAATTCAATAGGCACAATGCCGACTTAGGTACAAGAGGACTGAATTCTAACTTTCTATGATTTCAACCTCTCCTGGTCGTCAAGTTTAAGATTCCGATGCTTCACGTCAGGTTTACTGTATCCCTTGGACCTTCTTATTGACGATGAAACACAGAAATTGCCTCCGAATGTAATACAAAAGGCACAATACCGACTTAAGTACAAGAGGAGTGAGTCTCTAACTTTCTATGCTTTGAACCTCTCCTGTGAGTCCAGTTTTAGATTCCGATACTTCACTTCAGGTTTACTGTATCCCTTGGATCTTTTTATTGACGATGAAACACAGAAATTTCATCCGAATTTAATACAAATGGCATGATGCCGTCTTAATTGCAAGAGGACTGACACTCTCACTTTCTATGATTTGAACCACTCCTGTGAGTCCACTTTTATATTCCGATGCTTTACTTCAGGTTTACTGTTTCCCTTGGACCTTCTTATTGGCGATGACACACAGAAATTGCATCCGAATTTAATACAAATGGCTCAATGCCGACTTAAGTACAAGAGGACTGACACTCTCACTTTCTATGGTTTGAACCTCTCCTGTGAGTCCAGTTTTAGATTCCGATGCTTCACTTCAGGTTTACTGTATACATTGCACCTTCTTAATGACGATGAAACACAGAAATTGCCTCCGAATGTAATACAAAAGGCACAATACCGACTCAAGTACAAGAGGAGTGATTCTCTAACTTTCTATGATTTGAACCTCTCCTGTGAGTCCAGTTTTAGATTCCGATGCTTCACTTCAGGATTACTGTATCTCTTGGACCTTCTTATTGACGATGAAACACAGAAATTGCATCCGAATTTAATACAAACGGCACAATGCCGACTTAAGTACAAGAGGGGTGACACTCTACCTTTCTATGATTTGAACCTCTCCTGTGAGTCCAGTTTTAAGTTCCGATGTTTCACTTCAGGTTTACTGTATCACTTGGACATTCTTATTGACGATGAAACACAGAAGTTGCATCGAAATTAAATTCAATAGGCACAATGCCGACCTAGGTACAGAGGACCGACACTCTAACTTTCTATAATTTCAACCTCTCCTGTGAGTCCAGTTTTAGATTCCGATGCTTCACTTCCGGTGTACTGTATACCTTGCACCTTCTTATTGACGATAAAACACAGAAATTGCATCCGAATTTAATACAAAAGGCACAATGCAGACTTAAGTACAACAGGACTGACATTTTAACTTTCTATGATTTCAACCTCTCCTGTGAGTCCAGTTTTAGATTCCGATGCTTCACGTGAGGTTTACTGTATACCTTGGACCTTCTTTTTGACGATGAAACACAGAAATTGCCTCCGAATGTAATACAAAAGGCACAATACCGACTTAAGTACAAGAGGAGTGAGTCTCCAACTTTCTATGATTTGAACCTCTCCTGTGAGTCAGTTTTAGATTCCGATGCTTCACTTCAGGTTTACTGTATACATTGCACCTTCTTAATGACGATGAAACACAGAAATTGCATCGGAAATTGATACAAAAAGCACAATGCCGACTTAAGTAAACGAGGACCGACACTCTAAGTTTCTATGATTTGAACCTCTCCTGTGAGTCCAGTTTTAGATTCCGATGCTTCACTTCAGGATTACTGTACCCCTTGGACCTTCTTATTGACGATGAAACACAGAAATTGCATCCGAATTTAATACAAAAAGCACAATGCCGTCCTTAAGTACAAGAGGAGTGACACTCTACCTTTCTATGATTTGAACCGGTCCTGTGAGTCCAGTTTTAGATTCCGATGCTTCTTATCAGGTTTACTGTATCCCTTGGACCTTCTTATTGACGATGAAACACAGAAACTGCATCCGAATATAATACAAATGGCACAATGCCGAATTAAGTACATGAAGACTGACACTCTCACTTTCTATGATTTGAACCTCTCCTGTGAGTCCACTTTTCGATTCCAATGCTTCACGTCAGGTTTACTGTATCCCTTGGACCCTCTTATTGACGATTGAAACACAGAAATTGCATCGGAATTAAATTCAAAAAGCACAATGCCGACTTAAGTAAAAGAGAAATGACACTCCCACTTTCTAAGATTTGAACCTCTCCTGTGGGTCCTGTTTTAGATTGCGATGCTTCACTTCAGGTTCATTGTATCCCTTGACCTTCTTATTGACGATGAAACACAGAAATTGCATCGGAATTAAATTCAAAAGGCACAATGCCGTCTTAAGTAAAAGAGGACTGACACTCTCACTTTCTATGATTTGAACCTCTCCTGTGAGTCCAGTTTTAGGTGCCGATGTTTCACTTCAGGTTTACTGTATCCCTTGGACCTTCTTATTGACGATGAAACACAGAAATTGCATCGAAATTAAATTCAATAGGCACAATGCCGACTTAGGTACAATAGGACTGATATTCTAACTTTCTATGATTTCAACCTCTCCTGGTCGTCCAGTTTAAGATTCCGATGCTTCACGTCAGGTTTACTGTATCCCTTGGACCTTCTTATTGACGATGAAACACAGAAATTGCCTCCGAATGTAATACAAAAGGCACAATACCGCTTAAGTACAAGAGGAGTGAGTCTCTAACTTTCTATGATTTGAACCTCTCCTGTGAGTCCAGTTTTAGATTCCGATGCTTCACTTCAGGTTTACTGTATCACTTGGATCTTCTTATTGACGATGAAACACAGAAATATCATCCGAATTTAATACAAATGGCATGATGCCGTCTTAATTGCAAGACTGACACTCTCACTTTCTATGATTTGAACCACTCCTGTGAGTCCACTTTTATATTCCGATGCTTCACTTCAGGTTTACTGTTTCCCTTGGACCTTCTTATTGGCGATGACACACAGAAATTGCATCCGAATTTAATACAAATGTCTCAATGCCGACTTAAGTACAAGAGGACTGACACTCTCACTTTCTATGATTTGAACCTCTCCTGTGAGTCCAGTTTTAGATTCCGATGCTTCACTTCAGGTTTACTGTATACATTGCACCTTCTTAATGACGATGAAACACAGAAATTGCCTCCGAATGTAATACAAAAGGCACAATATCGACTTAAGTACAAGAGGAGTGAGTTCTAACATTTACATGATTTGAACCTCTCCTGTGAGTCCAGTTTTAGATTCCGATGCTTCACTTCAGGATTACTGTATCCCTTGGACCTTCTTATTGACGATGAAACACAGAAATTACATCCGAATTTAATACAAAAGGCACAATGCCGACTTAAGTACAAGAGGAGTGACACTCTACCTTTCTATGATTTGAACCTCTCCTGTGAGGTCAGTTTTAGGTTCCGATGCTTCTCTTCTGGTTTACTGTATACCTTGCACCTTCTTATTGATAATGAAACACAGAAATTGCATCGGAATTAAACTCAAAAGGCACAATGCCGACTTAAGTAAAAGAGGACTGACACTCTCACTTTCTATGATTTGAACCTCTCCTGTGAGTCCAGTTTTAGGTTCCGATGTTTCACTTCAGGTGTACTGTATCACTTGGACATTCTTATTGACGATGAAACACAGAAATTGCATCGAAATTAAATTCAATAGGCACAGTGCCGACTTAGGTAGAAGAGGACTGACACTGTAACTTTCTATGCTTTCAACCTCTCCTGTGAGTCCAGTTTTAGATTACGATGCTTCACTTCCGGTGTACTGTATACCTTGCACCCTCTTATTGACGATAAAACACAGAAATTGCATCCGAATTTAATACAAAAGGCACAATGCAGACTCAAGTACAACAGGACTGACATTTTAACTTTCTATGATTTCAACCTCTCCTGTGAGTCCAGTTTTAGATTCCGATGCTTCACGTGAGGTTTACTGTATACCTTGGACCTTCTTTTTGACGATGAAACACAGAAATTGCCTCCGAATGTAATACAAAAGGCACAATACCGACTTAAGTACTAGAGGAGTGAGTCTCTAACTTTCTATGATTTGAACCTCACCTATGAGTCCACTTTTAGATTCCGATGCTCCACTTCAGGTTTACTGTGTCCCTTGGACCTTCTTATTGTCGATGAAACACAGAAATTGCATCCGAATTTAATAAAAATGGCTCAATGCCAACATAAGTACAAGAGGACTGACACTCTCACTTTCTATGATTTGAACCTCTCCTGTGAGTCCAGTTTTAGATTCCGATGCTTCACTTCAGGTTTACTGTATACATTGCACCTTCTTAATGACGATGAAACACAGAAATTGCATCGGAAATTGATACAAAAGGCACAATGCCGACTTAAGTAAAAGAGGACTGACACTCTAAGTTTCTATGATTTGAACCTCTCCTGTGAGTCCAGTTTTAGATTCCGATGCTTCACTTCAGGATTACTGTCCCCCTTGGACCTTCTAATTGACGATGAAACACAGAAATTGCATCCGAATTTAATACAAAAAGCACAATGCCGACTTAAGTACAAGAGGAGTGACACTCTACCTTTCTATGATTTGAACCTCTCCTGTGAGTCCACTTTTCGATTCCGATGCTTCACTTCAGGTTTACTGTATCCCTTGGACCCTCTTATTGACGATGAAACACAGAAATTGCATCGGAATTAAATTCAAAAAGCACAATGCCGACTTAAGTACAAGAGGACAGACACTCTAACTTTCGATGATTTGAACCTCTCCTTTGAGTCCAGTTTTAGATTCCGATACTTCACTTCAGGTTTACTGTATCCCCTAGACTTTCTTATTGACAATGAAACACAGAAATTGCATCCGAATTTAATACAAATTGCACAATGCCGACTTATGTACAAGAGGACTGACACTCTCACTTTCTATGATTTGAACGTCTCCTGTGAGTCCAGTTTTAGTTTCCGATGCTTCACTTCTGGTTTACTGTAACTCTTGGCCCTTCTTATTGACGATGTAGCACAGATATTGCATCGGAATTAAATTCAAAAATCACAATGCCGACTTAAGTAAAAGAATACTGTCACTCTCACTTTCCATGATTTGAACCTCTCCTGTGAGTCCACTTTTAGATTCCTATGCTTCACTTCAGGTTTACTGTGTCCCTTGGACCTTCTTATTGACGAGGAAACACAGAAATTGCATCCGAATTTAATACAAATGGCTCAATGCCGACTTAAGTACAAGAGGACTGACGCTCTCACGTTCTATGATTTGAACCTCTCCTGTGAGTCCAGTTTTAGATTCCGATGCCTTACTTCAGGTTTACTGTATACATTGCACATTCTTAATGACGATGAAACACAGAAATCGCATCCGAATTTAATACAAAAGGCACAATGCCGACTTAAGTAAAAGAGGACTGACACTCTAACTTTCTATGATTTGAATCTCTCCTGTGAGTCCAGTTTTAGATTCCGATGCTTCACTTCAGGTTTACTGTATCCCTTGGACCTACTTATTGACGATGAAACACAGAAACTGCATCCGAATTTAATACAAATGGCATAATGCCGACTTAAGTACAAGAGGACTGACACTCTCACGTTCTATGATTTGAACCACTCCTGTGAGTCCAGTTTTAGATTCCGATGCTTCCCTTCAGGATTACCGTATCCCTTGGCCCTTCTTATTGACGATGAAACACAGAAACTGCATCCGAATTTACTACAAATGGCAAAATGCCGACTTAAGTACAAGAGGACTGACACTCTTACTTTCTATGATTTGACTCTCTCCTGTGAGTCCACTTTTAGATTCCGATGCCTCACTTCAGGTTTACTGTATCCCTTGGACCATCTTATTGACGATGAAACACTGAAATTGCATCCGAATTTAATACAAAAGGCACAATACCGACTTAAGTACAAGAGGAGTGACACTCTAACTTTCTATGATTTGAATCTCTCCTGTGAGTCCAGTTTTAGATTCCGATGCTTCACTTCAGGTTTACTGTATCCCTTGGACCTTCTTATTGACGATGAAACACAGAAACTGCATCCGAATTTAATACAAATGGCATAATGCCGACTTAAGTACAAGAGGACTGACACTCTCACTTTCTATGATTTGAACGTCTCCAGTGAGTCCAGTTTTAGATTCCGATGCTTCACTTCAGGTTTACTGTATCCCTTGCACCTTCTTATTGACGATGAAATACAGAAATTGCATCGGCATTAAATTCAAATGGCACAATGCCGACTAAAGTACAGAAGGACTGATACTATAACTGTCTTTGATTTGAACCTCTCCTGTGAGTCCAGTTTTAGATTCCGATGCTTTACTTCCAGTTTACTATATACCTTGCACCTTCTTATCGACGTTGAAACACAGATATTGGATCCGAATTTAATACAAATGGCACAATGCCGACTTAAGTAAGAGAGGACTGACACTCTAACTTTCGAATTTTTGAACCTCTCCTGTGAGCCCAGTTTTAGATTCCGATGGGTCACTTCATTTTTACTGTATTCCTTGGACCTTCTTATTGACAATGAAACACTGAAATTGCATCCGAATTTAATACAAATGGCACAATGCCGACTTAAGTACAAGAGGACTGACACTCTCACTTTCTATGATTTGAACGTCTCCAGTGAGTCCAGTTTTAGATTCCGATGCTTCACTTCAGGTTTACAATATCTCTTGGTCCTTCTTATTGACGATGAAATACAGAAATTGTATCGGAATTAAATTCAAAAATCACAATGTCGACTTAAGTACAAGATGACTGACACTCTAACGTTCTTGATTTGAACCTCTCCTGTGAGTCCAGTTTTAGATTCCGATGCTTTACTTCTGGTTTACTGTATACCTTGCACCTTCTTATTGACGATGAAACACAGAAATTGCATCGGAATTAAATTCAAAAGGCACAATGCCGACTTAAGTACAAGAGGACTGACACTCTCACTTTCTATGATTTGAACCTCTCCTGTGAGTTCAGTTCTAGATTCCGATGTTTCACTTCAGGTTTACTGTATCCCTTGGACCTTATTATTGACGATGAGACACAGAAATTGCATCCGAATTTAATACAAAAGACACATTGCGACTTAAGTAAAAGAGGACAGATACTCTAACATTCTATGATTTGAACCTCTCCTGTGAGTCCAGTTTCAAATTCCGATGCTTCACTTAAGGTTTACTGTATCCCTTGGACCTTCTTATTGACGATGAAACACAGAAATTGCATCCGAATTTAATACAAAAGGCACAATACCGACTTAAGTACAAGAGGAGTGACACTCTAACTTTCTATGATTTGAATCTCTCCTGTGACTCCAGTTTTAGATTCCGATGCTTCACTTCAGGTTTACTGTATCCCTTGGGCCTACTTATTGACGCAGAAACACAAAAACTGCATCCGAATTTAATTCAAATGGCACAATGCCGACATAAGTACAAGAGGACTGACACTCTCACTTTCTATGATTTGAACATATTCTGTGAGTCCAGTTTTAGATTCCGTTGCTTCACTTCAGGTTTACTGTATCCCTTGGACCTTCTTATTGACGATGAAACACAGAAATTGCATCGGAAATAAATTCAAAAAGCACAATGCTGACTTAGGTAAAAGAGGACTGACTCTCTCACTTTCTGTGATTTGAACCTCTCCTGTGAGTCCAGTTATAGATTCCCATGCTTCACTTCAGGTTTACTGTATCCCTTTGACCTTCTTATTGACGATGAAACACAGAAATTGCATCGGAATTAAATTCAAAAGGCACAATGCCGACTTAAGTACTGAAGGACTGACACTCTAACTTTCTATGATTTCAACCTCTCCTGTGAGTCCAGTTTTAGATTCCGATGCTTCACTTCAGGTTTACTGTAAAACTTGCACCTTCTTATCGACATTGAAACACAGAAATTGGATCCGAATTTAATACAAATGTCACAATGCCGACTTAAGTAAAAGACGACTGACTCTCTCACTTTCTACGATTTGAACCTCTCCTGTGAGTCCAGTTTTAGATTCCGATGCATCAGTTCAGGTTTACTGTATCCCTTGGACCTTCTTATTGACGATGAAACACAGATATTGCATCGGTATTTAATACAAAAGGCACAATGCCGACTTAAGTACAAGAGGACTGACACTTTCACTTTCTATGATTTGAACCTGTCCTGTGAGTCCAGTTTTAGATTCCGATGCTTCGCTTCAGGTTTACTGTATACATTGCACCTTCTTATTGAAGATGAAACCCAGAAATCGAATCGGAATTTAATACAAAAGGCACAACGTCGACTTTAGTGAAAGAGGACTGACACTCTAATTTTCTATGATTTGAACCTCTCCTGTGAGTCCGGTTTTAGATTCCGATGTTCATTTCAGGATTACTGAATCCCTTGGACCTTCTTATTTACGATGAAACACAGAAATTGCATCCGAATTTAATACGAACGGCACAATGCCGATTTAAGTAAAAGAGGACTGATACACTAACATTCTATGATTTGAACCTCTCCTGTGAGTCCAGTTTCAGATTCCGGTGCTTCACTTAAGGTTTACTGTATCCCTTGGACCTTCTTATTGACGATGAAACACAGAAATTGCATCCGAATTTTATACAAATGGCACAATGCCGACTAAAGTACAAGAGGACTGACTCTCTCACTTTCTATGATTGGAACCTCTTCTGTGAGTCCAGTTTAAGATTCCGATGCTTCACTTCAGGTTTACTGTATTCCTTGGACCTTCTTATTGACGATGAAACACAGAAATTGCATCGGAATTAAATTCAAAAAGCACAATGCCGACTTAAGTAAAAGGGGACTGACACTCTCACTTTCTATGATTTGAACCTCTCCTGTGAGTCCAGTTTCAGATTCCGGTGCTTCACTTCAGGTTTACTGTATCCCTTGGACCTTCTTATTGACGATGAAACACAGAAATTGCATCGGAATTAAATTCAAAATGCTCAATGCCCACTTAAGTACAGACGGACTGACACTTTAACTTTCTATGGTTTGAACCTCTCCAGTGAGTCCAGTTTTAGATTCCGATGCTTCACTTCAGGTTTACTGTATCGTTTAGAACTTCTTATTGACAATGAAACACAGAAATTGCATCCGAATTTAATACAAATGGCACAATGCCGACTTTAGTACAAGAGGACTGACACTCTCACATTCTATGATATGAACGTCTATTGTGAGTCCAGTTTTAGATTCCGATGCTTCACTTAAGGTTTACTGTATCTCTTGGACCTTCTTATTGACGATGAAACACAGAAATTGCATCGGAATTAATTTCAAAAATCACAATGTCGACTTTAGTAAAAGAGGGCTGTCACTTTTACTTTCTATGATCTGAACCTCTATTGTGAGTATAGTTTTAGATTCCGATGTTTCACTTCAGGTTCTGCTGTATCCCTTGGACCTTCTTATTGACGATGCATCACAGAAATTGCATCGGAATTAAATTCAAAAGGCACAATGCCGACTTAAGTACAAGAGGGCTGTCACTCTCACTTTCTATGATTTGAACCTCTATTGTGAGTATAGTTTTAGATTCCGATGTTTCACTTCAGGTTTTGCTGTATCCCTTGGACCTTCTTATTGATGATGAATCACAGAAATTGCATCGGAATTAATTTCAAAATGCACAATGCCGACTTAAGTACAAGAGGTGTGACACTCTAACTTTCTATGATTTGAACCTCTCCTGTGAGTCCAGTCTTAGATTCCGACGCTTCACTTCAGGTTTAATGTATACCTTGCACTTTCTTATTGACGATGAAACACAGAAATTCCATCGGAATTTAACACAAAAGGCACAATGCCGACATAAGTGAAAGAGGACTGACACTCTAACTTTCGATGATTTGAACCTCTCCTGTGAGACCAGTTTTAGATTCCGATGCTTCACTTCAGGTTTACTGTATCCCATAGACGTTCTTATTGACAATGAAACACTGAAATTGCATCCGAATTTAATACAAATGGCACAATGCCGACTTAAGTACAAGAGGACTGACACTCTCACTTTCTATGATTTGAGCGTCTCCTGTGAGTCCAGTTTTAGATTCCGATGCTTCACTTCAGGTTTACTGTATCTCTTGGACCTTCGTATTGACGATGAAACACAGAAATTGCATCGGAATTAAATTCAAAAATCACAATGCCGACTTAAGTAAAAGAGGGCTGTCACTCTGACTTTCTATGATTTGAACCTCTATTGTGAGTATAGTTTTAGATTCCAATGTTTCACTTCAGGTTTTGCTGTATACCTTGCCCTTCTTATTGACGATGAAACACAGAAATTGCATCGGAATTAAATTCTAAAGGAACAATGCCGACTTAAGTACAAGAGGACTGACACTCTCATTTTCTATGATTTGAACCTCTCCTGTGAGTCCAGTTTTAGATTCCGATGCTTCACTTCAGGTTTACTGCATCCCTTGGACCATCTTATTGACGATGAAACACAGAAATGGCATCGGAATTAAATTCAAAAGGCACAATGACGACCTCAGTACAAGAGGACTGACACTCTAACTTTCTATGATTTCAACCTCTCCTGTGAGTCCAGTTTTAGACTCCGATGCTTCACTTCAGTTAAACTGTATCCCTTGGACCTTCTTATTGACGATGAAACACAGAAATTGCATCGGAATTTAATACAAAAGGCACAATGCCGAATTAAGTAAAAGAGGACTGACATTCTAAATTTCGATGATTTGAACCTCTCCTGTGAGTCCAGTTTTAGATTCCGATGCTTCACTTCAGGTTTACTGTATCCCTTAGACCTTCTTATGGACAATGAATTACAGATATTGCATCCGAATTTAATACAAATGGCACAATGCCGACTTAAGTACGAGAGGACTGACACTCTCACTCTCTATGTTATGAACGTCTCCTGTGAGTCCAGTTTTAGACTCCGATGCTTCACTTCAGGTTTACTGTATCTCTTGGACCTTCTTATTGACGATGAAACACAGAAATTGCATCGGAATTAAATTCAAAAATCACAATGCCGACTTAAGTAAAAGAGGGCTGACACTCTCACTTTCTATGATTTAAACCTCTCCTGTGAGTCCAGTTTTAGATTCCGATGCTTCACTTCAGGTTTACTGTATTCCTTGGACCTTCTTATTGACGATGAAACACAGAATTTGCATCGAAATTAAATTCAAAAAGCACAATGCCGACTTAAGTAAAAGAGGACTGACACTCTCAATTTCTATGATTCGAACCTCTACTGTGAGTCCAGTTTTAGATTCCGATGCTTCACTTCAGGTTTACTGTATCCCTTGGACCTTCTTATTGACGATGAAACACAGAAATTGCATCGGAATTAAATTCAAAAGGCACAATGCCGACTTAAGTACAGAAGGACTGACACTCTAACTTTCTATGATTTGAACCTCTCTTGCGAGTCCAGTCTTAGATTCCGATGCTTCACTTCAGGTTTACTGTATCCCTTAGACCTTCTTATTGACAATGAAACACTGAAATTTCATCCGAATTTAATACAAATGGCACAATGCCGACTTAAGTAAAAGAGGACTGACACTCTCAATTTCTATGATTCGAACCTCTACTGTGAGTCCAGTTTTAGATTCCGATGCTTCACTTCAGGTTTACTGCATCCCTTTGGACCTTCTTATTGACGATGAAACACAGAAATTGCATCCGAATTTAATACAAATGGCTCAGTGCCGAGTTAAGTACAAGAGGACTGACACTCTCACTTTCTATGATTTGAACCTCTCCAGTGAGTCCAGTTTTAGATTCCGATACGTGACTTCAGGTGTAATGCATACCTTGCACCTTCTTATTGACGATGAAACACAGAAATTGCATCGGAATTTAATACAAAAGGCACAATGCCGAATTACGTAAAAGAGGACTGACACTCTAACTTTCTATGATTTCAACCCCTCCTGTGAGTCCAGTTTTAGATTCTGATGCTTCACTTCAGTTAAACTGTATCCCTTGGACCTTGTTATTGACGATGAAACACAGAAGTTGCATCCGAATTTAATACAAATGACTCAATGCCGACGTAAGTACAAGATGATTGACACTCTCACTTTCTATGATTTGGACCTCCCCTGTGAGTCCAGTTTTAGATTCCGATGCTTCACTTCAGGTTTACTGTATTCCTTGGACCTTATATTTGACGATAAAACACAGAACTTGCATCGGAATTAAATTCAAAAAGCACAATGCCGACTTAAGTAAAAGAGGACTGACACTCTCACTTTCTATGATTTGAACCTCTCCAGTGAGTCCAGTTTTAGATTCCGATACGTGACTTCAGGTGTAATGCATACCTTGCACCTTCTTATTGACGATGAAACACAGAAATTGCATCGGAATTTAATACAAAAGGCACAATGCCGAATTAAGTAAAAGAGGACTGACACTCTAACTTTCTATGATTTCAACCCCTCCTGTGAGTCCAGTTTTAGATTCTGATGCTTCACTTCAGTTAAACTGTATCCCTTGGACCTTGTTATTGACGATGAAACACAGAAATTGCATCCGAATTTAATACAAACGGCACAATGCCGACTTAAGTACAAGAGGAGTGACACTCTACCTTTCTATGATTTGAACCTCTCCTGTGAGTCCAGTTTTAAGTTCCGATGTTTCACTTCAGGTTTACTGTATCACTTGGACATTCTTATTGACGATGAAACACAGAAGTTGCATCGAAATTAAATTCAATAGGCACAATGCCGACTTAGGTACAAGAGGACTGACACTCTAACTTTCTATGCTTTCAACCTCTCCTGTGAGTCCAGTTTTAGATTCCGATGCTTCACTTCCGGTGTACTGTATACCTTGCACCTTCTTATTGACGATAAAACACAGAAATTGCATCCGAATTTAATACAAAAGGCACAATGCAGACTTAAGTACAACAGGACTGACATTTTAACTTTCTATGATTTCAACCTCTCCTGTGAGTCCAGTTTTAGATTCCGATGCTTCACGTGAGGTTTACTGTATACCTTGGACCTTCTTTTTGACGATGAAACACAGAAATTGCCTCCGAATGTAATACAAAAGGCACAATACCGACTTAAGTAAAAGAGGAGTGAGTCTCCAACTTTCTATGATTTGAACCTCTCCTGTGAGTCCAGTTTTAGATTCCGATGCTTCACTTCAGGTTTACTGTATACATTGCACCTTCGTAATGACGATGAAACACAGAAATTGCATCGGAAATTGATACAAAAAGCACAATGCCGACTTAAGTAAACGAGGACCGACACTCTAAGTTTCTATGATTTGAACCTCTCCAGTGAGTCCAGTTTTAGATTCCGATGCTTCACTTCAGGATTACTGTACCCCTTGGACCTTCTTATTGACGATGAAACACAGAAATTGCATTCGAATTTAATACAAAAAGCACAATGCCGTCTTAAGTACAAGAGGAGTGACACTCTACCTTTCTATGATTTGAACCGCTCCTGTGAGTCCAGTTTTAGATTCCGATGCTTCTTATCAGGTTTACTGTATCCCTTGGACCTTCTTATTGACGATGAAACACAGAAACTGCATCCGAATATAATACAAATGGCACAATGCCGAATTAAGTACATGAAGACTGACACTCTCACTTTCTATGATTTGAACCTCTCCTGTGAGTCCACTTTTCGATTCCAATGCTTCACTTCAGGTTTACTGTATCCCTTGGACCCTCTTATTGACGATGAAACACAGAAATTGCATCGGAATTAAATTCAAAAAGCACAATGCCGACTTACGTAAAAGAGAAATGACACTCCCACTTTCTAAGATTTGAACCTCTCCTGTGGGTCCTGTTTTAGATTGCGATGCTTCACTTCAGGTTCATTCTATCCCTTGACCTTCTTATTGACGATGAAACACAGAAATTGCATCGGAATTAAATTCAAAGGGCACAATGCCGTCTTAAGTAAAAGAGGACTGACACTCTCACTTTCTATGATTTGAACCTCTCCTGTGAGTCCAGTTTTAGGTTCCGATGTTTCACTTCAGGTTTACTGTATCCCTTGGACCTTCTTATTGACGATGAAACACAGAAATTGCATCGAAATTAAATTCAATAGGCACAATGCCGACTTAGGTACAATAGGACTGAAATTCTAACTTTCTATGATTTCAACCTCTCCTGGTCGTCCAGTTTAAGATTCCGATGCTTCACGTCAGGTTTACTATATCCCTTGGACCTTCTTATTGACGATGAAACACAGAAATTGCCTCCGAATGTAATACAAAAGGCACAATACCGCTTAAGTACAAGAGGAGTGAGTCTCTAACTTTCTATGATTTGAACCTCTCCTGTGAGTCCAGTTTTAGATTCCGATGCTTCACTTCAGGTTTACTGTATCACTTGGATCTTCTTATTGACGATGAAACACAGAAATATCATCCGAATTTAATACAAATGGCATGATGCCGTCTTAATTGCAAGACTGACACTCTCACATTCTATGATTTGAACCACTCCTGTGAGTCCACTTTTATATTCCGATGCTTCACTTCAGGTTTACTGTTTCCCTTGGACCTTCTTATTGGCGATAACACACAGAAATTGCATCCGAATTTAATACAAATGTCTCAATGCCGACTTAAGTACAAGAGGACTGACACTCTCACTTTCTATGATTTGAACCTCTCCTGTGAGTCCAGTTTTAGATTCCGATGCTTCACTTCAGGTTTACTGTATACATTGCACCTTCTTAATGACGATGAAACACAGAAATTGCCTCCGAATGTAATAAAAAATGCACAATATCGACTTAAGTACAAGAGGAGTGAGTTCTAACTTTCTATGATTTGAACCTCTCCTGTGAGTCCAGTTTTAGATTCCGATGCTTCACTTCAGGATTACTGTATCCCTTGGACCTTCTTATTGACGATGAAACACAGAAATTACATCCGAATTTAATACAAAAGGCACAATGCCGACTTAAGTACAAGAGGAGTGACACTCTACCTTTCTATGATTTGAACCTCTCCTGTGAGGTCAGTTTTAGGTTCCGATGCTTCTCTTCTGGTTTACTGTATACCTTGCACCTTCTTATTGATAATGAAACACAGAAATTGCATCGGAATTAAATTCAAAAGGCACAATGCCGACTTAAGTAAAAGAGGACTGACACTCTCACTTTCTATGATTTGAACCTCTCCTGTGAGTCCAGTTTTAGGTTCCGATGTTTCACTTCAGGTTTACTGTATCACTTGGACATTCTTATTGACGATGAAACACAGAAATTGCATCGAAATTAAATTCAATAGGCACAGTGCCGACTTAGGTACAAGAGGACTGACACTGTAACTTTCTATGCTTTCAACCTCTCCTGTGAGTCCAGTTTTAGATTACGATGCTTCACTTCCGGTGTACTGTATACCTTGCACCCTCTTATTGACGATAAAACACAGAAATTGCATCCGAATTTAATACAAAAGGCACAATGCAGACTTAAGTACAACAGGACTGACATTTTAACTTTCTATGATTTCAACCTCTCCTGTGAGTCCAGTTTTAGATTCCGATGCTTCACGTGAGGTTTACTGTATACCTTGGACCTTCTTTTTGACGATGAAACACAGAAATTGCCTCCGAATGTAATACAAAAGGCACAATACCGACTTAAGTACAAGAGGAAGGAGTCTCTAACTTTCTATGATTTGAACCTCACCTATGAGTCCACTTTTAGATTCCGATGCTCCACTTCAGGTTTACTGTGTCCCTTGGACCTTCTTATTGTCGATGAAACACAGAAATTGCATCCGAATTTAATTAAAATGGCTCAATGCCAACATAAGTACAAGAGGACTGACACTCTCACTTTCTATGATTTGAACCTCTCCTGTGAGTCCAGTTTTAGATTCCGATGCTTCACTTCAGGTTTACTGTATACATTGCACCTTCTTAATGACGATGAAACACAGAAATTGCATCGGAAATTGATACAAAAGGCACAATGCCGACTTAAGTAAAAGAGGACTGACACTCTAAGTTTCTATGATTTGAACCTCTCCTGTGAGTCCAGTTTTAGATTCCGATGCTTCACTTCAGGATTACTGTCCCCCTTGGACCTTCTAATTGACGATGAAACACAGAAATTGCATCCGAATTTAATACAAATGGCACAATGCCGACTTAAGTACGAGAGGACTGACACTCTCACTCTCTATGTTATGAACGTCTCCTGTGAGTCCAGTTTTAGACTCCGATGCTTTACTTCAGGTTTACTGTATCTCTTGGACCTTCTTATTGACGATGAAACACAGAAATTGCATCGGAATTAAATTCAAAAATCACAATGCCGACTTAAGTAAAAGAGGGCTGTCACTCTCGCTTTGTATGATTTGAACCTCTCCTGTGAGTATAGTTTTAGATACCGATGTTTGACTTCAGGTTTTGCTGTATCCCTTGGACCATCTTAATGACGATGAAACCCAGAAATTACATCGGTATTAAATTCAAAAGGCACAATGCCGATTTAAGTACAAGAGGAGTGAGTCTCTAACTTTCTATGATTTGAACCTCTCCTGTGAGTCCAGTTTTAGATTCCGATGCTTCACTCCAGGTTTACTGTACCCCTTGGACATACTCATTGATGATGAAACACAGAAATTGCATCCGAATGTATATACAAATGGCATAATGCCGTCTTAATTACTAGCGGACTGGCACTCTCACTTTCTATGATTTGAACCTCTCCTGTGGGTCCACTTTTAGATTCCAATGCTTCACTTCCGGTTTACTGTATGCCTTGGACCATCTTATTGACGATGAAACACCGAAATTGCATCGGAATTAAATTCAAAAAGCACAATGCCGACTTAGGTAAAAGAGGACTGACTCTCTCACTTTCTATGATTTGAACCTCTCCTGCGAGTCCAGTTTTAGATTCCGATGCTTCACTTCAGGTTTACTGTATCCCTTGGACCTTCTTATTGACAATGAAACACAGAAATGGCATCGGAATTAAATTCAAAAGGCACAATGCCGACTTAAGTACAGACGGACTGACACTCTAACTTTCTATGGTTTGAACCTCTCCAGTGAGTCCAGTTTTAGATTCCGATACTTGACTTCAGGTGTAATGCATACCTTGCACCTTCTTATTGACGATGAAACACAGAAATTGCATCGGAATTTAATACAAAAGGCACAATGCCGAATTAAGTAAAAGAGGACTGACACTCTAACTTTCTATGATTTCAACCCCTCCTGTGAGTCCAGTTTTAGATTCTGATGCTTCACTTCAGTTAAACTGTATCCCTTGGACCTTGTTATTGACGATGAAACACAGAAATTGCATCCGAATTTAATAAAAATGACTCAATGCCGACGTAAGTACAAGATGATTGACACTCTCACTTTCTATGATTTGGACCTCCCCTGTGAGTCCAGTTTTAGATTCCGATGCTTCACTTCAGGTTTACTGTATTCCTTGGACCTTCTATTTGACGATAAAACACAGAACTTGCATCGGAATTAAATTCAAAAAGCACAATGCCGACTTAAGTAAAAGAGGACTGACACTCTCACTTTCTATGATTTGAACCTCTCCTGTGAGTCCAGTTTTAGATTCCGGTGCTTCACTTCAGGTTTACTGTATCCCTTGGACCTTCTTATTGACGATGAAACACAGAAATTGCATCGGAATTAAATACAAAAGGCACAATGCCGACTTAAGTACAGACGGACTGACACTCTAACTTTCTATGGTTTGAACCTCTCCAGTGAGTCCAGTTTTAGATTCCGATACGTGACTTCAGGTGTAATGCATACCTTGCACCTTCTTATTGACGATGAAACACAGAAATTGCATCGGAATTTAATACATAAGGCACAATGCCGAATTAAGTAAAAGAGGACTGACACTCTAAATTTCGATGATTTGAACCTCTCCTGTGAGTCCAGTTTTAGATTCCGATGCTTCACTTCAGGTTTACTGTATCCCTTAGACCTTCTTATTGACAGTGAAACACAGAAATTGCATCCGAATTTAATACAAATGGCACAATGCCGACTTAAGTAAAAGAGGGCTGTCACTCTCACTTTGTATGATTTGAACCTATCTTTGAGTATTGCTTTCGATACCGATGTTTCACTTCAGGTTTTGCTGTATCCCTTGGACCATCTTATTGACGATGAAACACAGAAATTGCATCGAAATTAAATTCAAAAGGCACAATGCCGACTTAAGTACAAGAGGACTGACACTCTCACTTTCTATGATTTGAACCTCTCCTGTGAGTCCAGTTTTAGATTCCGATGCTTCACTTCAGGTTTACTGCATCCCTTGGACCTTCTTATTGACGATGAAACACAGAAATTGCATCCGAATTTAATACAAATGGCTCAGTGCCGAGTTAAGTACAAGAGGACTGACACTCTCACTTTCTATGATTTGAGCGTCTCCTGTGAGTCCAGTTTTAGATTCCGATGCTTCTTCTATCTCTTAGACCGTCTTATTGACGATGAGACACGGAAATTGCATCGGAATTAAATTCTGAAATCACAATTCCGACTTAAGTAAATGAGGGCTGTCACTCCCACTTTGTATGATTAGAACTTCTCCTGTGAGTATAGTTATAGATACTGATGTTTCACTTCAGGTTTTGCTGTATCCCTTGGACCATCTTATTGACGATGAAACACAGAAATTGCATCGGAATTAATTTCAAAGGGCACAATGCCGACTTAAGTACAAGAGGACTGAAACTCTCACTTTCTATGATTTGAACCTCTCCTGTGAGTCCAGTTTTAGATTCCAATGTTTCACTTCAGGTTTACTGTATCCCTTGGACCTTCTTATTGTCGATGAAACACAGAAATTGCATCGGAATTAAATTCAGAAGGCACAATGCCGACTTAAGTACAAGAGGACTGACACTCTAACTTTCAATGATTTCAACCTCTCCTGTGACTCCAGTTTTAGATTCCGATGCATCACTTCAGGTTTACTGTATTCCTTGGACCTTCTTATTGACGATGAAACACAGAAATTGAATCGGAATTAAATTCAAAAAGCACAATGCCGACTTAAGTAAAAGAGGGCTGTCACTCTCGCTTTGTATGATTTGAACCTCTCCTGTGAGTATAGTTTTAGATACCGATGTTTGACTTCAGGTTTTGCTGTATCCCTTGGACCATCTTAATGACGATGAAACCCAGAAATTACATCGGTATTAAATTCAAAAGGCACAATGCCGACTTAAGTACAAGAGGAGTGAGTCTCTAACTTTCTATGATTTGAACTTCTCCTGTGAGTCCAATTTTAGATTCCGATGCTTCACTTCAGGTTTACTGTACCCCTTGGACATTCTCATTGACGATGAAACACAGAAATTGCATCCGAATGTATATACAAAGGCATAATGCCGTCTTAATTACTAGCGGACTGGCACTCTCACTTTCTATGATTTGAACCTCTCCTGTGGGTCCACTTTTAGATTCCAATGCTTCACTTCAGGTTTACTGTATCCCTTGGACCTTCTTATTGACGATGAAACACCGAAATTGCATCGGAATTAAATTCAAAAAGCACAGTGCCGACTTAGGTAAAAGAGGACTGACTCTCTCACTTTCTATGATTTGAACCTCTCCTGTGAGTCCAGTTTTAGATTCCGATGCTTCACTTCAGGTTTACTGTATCCCTTGGACCTTCTTATTGACAATGAAACACAGAAGTGGCATCGGAATTAAATTCAAATGGCACAATGCCGACTTAAGTACAGACGGACTGACACTCTAACTTTCTATGGTTTGAACCTCTCCAGTGAGTCCAGTTTTAGATTCCGATACTTGACTTCAGGTGTAATGCATACCTTGCACCTTCTTATTGACGATGAAACACAGAAATTGCATCGGAATTTAATACAAAAGGCACAATGCCGAATTAAGTAAAAGAGGACTGACACTCTAACTTTCTATGATTTCAACCCCTCCTGTGAGTCGAGTTTTAGATTCTGATGCTTCACTTCAGTTAAACTGTATCCCTTGGACCTTGTTATTGACGATGAAACACAGAAATTGCATCGGAATTTAACACAAAGGGCACAATGCCAACTTAAGTGAAAGAGGACTGACACTCTAACTTTCGATGATTTGAACCTCTCCTGTGAGTCCAGTTTTAGATTCCGATGCTTCACTTCAGGTTTACTGTATCCCTTAGACCTTCTTATTGACAATGAAACACTGAAATTTCATCCGAATTTAATACAAATGGCAAAATGCCGACTTAAGTACAAGAGGACTGACACTCTCACTTTCTATGATTTGAGCGTCTCCTGTGAGTCCAGTTTTAGATTCCGATGCTTCACTTCAGGTTTCCTCTATCTCTTAGACCTTCTTATTGACGATGAGACACGGATATTGCATCGGAATTAAATTCAGAAATCACAATGCCGACTTAAGTAAATGAGGGCTGTCACTCCCAATTTGTATGATTTGAACCTCTCCTGTGAGTACAGTTATAGATACCGATGATTCACTTCAGGTTTTGCAGTATCCCTTGGACCATCTTATTAACGATGAAACACAGAAATGGCATCGGAATTAAATTCAAAAGGCACAATGACGACTTCAGTACAAGAGGACTGACACTCTAACTTTCTATGATTTCAACCTCTCCTGTGAGTCCAGTTTTAGACTCCGATGCTTCACTTCAGTTAAACTGTATCCCTTGGACCTTCTTATTGACGATGAAACACAGAAATTGCATCGGAATTTAATATAAAAAGCACAATGCCGAATTAAGTAAAAGAGGACTGACATTCTAAATTTCGATGATTTGAACCTCTCCTGTGAGTCCAGTTTTAGATTCCGATGCTTCACTTCAGGTTTACTGTATCCCTTAGACCTTCTTATTGGCAATGAAACACAGATATTGCATCCGAATTTAATACAAATGGCACAATGCCGACTTAAGTACGAGAGGACTGACACTCTCACTCTCTATGTTATGAACGTCTCCTGTGAGTCCAGTTTTAGACTCCGATGCTTCACTTCAGGTTTAATGTATACCTTGCACCTTCTTATTGACGATGAAACACAGAAATTGCATCGGAATTTAACACAAAGGGCACAATGCCAACTTAAGTGAAAGAGGACTGACACTCTAACATTCGATGATTTGAACCTCTCCTGTGAGTCCAGTTTTAGATTCCGATGCTTCACTTCAGGTTTACTGTATCCCTTAGACCTTCTTATTGACAATGAAACACTGAAATTTCATCCGAATTTAATACAAATGGCACAATGCCGACTTAAGTACAAGAGGACTGACACTCTCACTTTCTATGATTTGAGCGTCTCCTGTGAGTCCAGTTATAGATTCCGATGCTTCTTCTATCCCTTAGACCGTCTTATTGACGATGAGACACGGAAATTGCATCGGAATTAAATTCAGAAATCACAATGCCGACTTAAGTAAATGAGGGCTGTCACTCCCACTTTGTATGATTAGAACTTCTCCTGTGAGTATAGTTATAGATACTGATGTTTCACTTCAGGTTTTGCTGTATCCCTTGGACCATCTTATTGACGATGAAACACAGAAATTGCATCGGAATTAATTTCAAAGGGCACAATGCCGACTTAAGTACAAGAGGACTGAAACTCTCACTTTCTATGATTTGAACCTCTCCTGTGAGTCCAGTTTTAGATTCCAATGTTTCACTTAAGGTTTACTGTATCCCTTGGACCTTCTTATTGTCGATGAAACACAGAAATTGCATCGGAATTAAATTCAGAAGGCACAATGCCGACTTAAGTACAAGAGGACTGACACACTAACCTTCTATGATTTCAACCCCTCCTGTGAGTCCAGTTTTAGATTCCGATGCTTCACTTCAGGTTTACTGTATCCCTTAGACCTTCTTATTGACAATGAAACACTGAAATTTCATCCGAATTTAATACAAATGGCAAAATGCCGACTTAAGTACAAGAGGACTGACACTCTCACTTTCTATGATTTGAACGTCTCCTGTGAGTCTAGTTTTAGATTCCGATGCTTCACTTCAGGTTTCCTCTATCTCTTAGACCTTCTTATTGACGATGAGACACGGAAATTGCATCGGAATTAAATTCAGAAATCACAATGCCGACTTAAGTAAATGAGGGCTGTCACTCCCAATTTGTATGATTTGAACCTCTCCTGTGAGTACAGTTATAGATACCGATGATTCACTTCAGGTTTTGCTGTATCCCTTGGACCATCTTATTGACGATGAAACACAGAAATGGCATCGGAATTAAATTCAAAAGGCACAATGACGACCTCAGTACACGAGGACTGACACTCTAACTTTCTATGATTTCAACCTCTCCTGTGAGTCCAGTTTTAGACTCCGATGCTTCACTTCAGTTAAACTGTATCCCTTGGACCTTCTTATTGACGATGAAACTCAGAAATTGCATCGGAATTTAATACAAAAGGCACAATGCCGAATTAAGTAAAAGAGGACTGACATTCTAAATTTCGATGATTTGAACCTCTCCTGTGAGTCCAGTTTTAGATTCCGATGCTTCACTTCAGGTTTACTGTATCCCTTAGACCTTCTTATGGACAATGTATTACAGATATTGCATCCGAATTTAATACAAATGCCACAATGCCGACTTAAGTACGAGAGGACTGACACACTCACTCTCTATGTTATGAACGTCTCCTGTGAGTCCAGTTTTAGACTCCGATGCTTTACTTCAGGTTTACTGTATCTCTTGGACCTTCTTATTGACGATGAAACACAGAAATTGCATCGGAATTAAATTCAAAAATCACAATGCCGACTTAAGTATAAGAGGGCTGACACTCTCACTTTCTATGATTTAAACCTCTCCTGTGAGTCCAGTTTTAGATTCCGATGCTTCACTTCAGGTACTGTATTCCTTGGACCTTCTTATTGACGATGAAACACAGAATTTGCATCGAAATTAAATTCAAAAAGCACAATGCCGACTTAAGTAAAAGAGGACTGACACTCTCAATTTCTATGATTCGAACCTCTACTGTGAGTCCGGTTTTAGATTCCGATGCTTCACTTCAGGTTTACTGTATCCCTTGGACCTTCTTATTGACGATGAAACACAGAAATTGCATCGGAATTAAATTCAAAAGGCACAATGCCGACTTAAGTACAGAAGGACTGACACTCTAACTTTCTATGATTTGAACCTCTCTTGCGAGTCCAGTCTTAGATTCCAATGCTTCACTTCAGGTTTAATGTATACCTTGCACCTTCTTATTGACGATGAAACACAGATATTGCATCGGAATTTAACACAAAGTTCACAATGCCAACTTAAGTGAAAGAGGACTGACACTCTAACATTCGATGATTTGAACCTCTCCAGTGAGTCCAGTTTTAGATTCCGATGCTTCACTTCAGGTTTACTGTATCCCTTAGACCTTCTTATTGATAATGAAACACTGAAATTTCATCCGAATTTAATACAAATGGCACAATGCCGACTTAAGTACAAGAGGACTGACACTCTCACTTTCTATGATTTGAGCGTCTCCTGTGAGTCCGGTTTTAGATTCCGATGCTTCTTCTATCTCTTAGACCGTCTTATTGACGATGAGACACGGAAATTGCATCGGAATTTAATTCTGAAATCACAATTCCGACTTAAGTAAATGAGGGCTGTCACTCCCACTTTGTATGATTAGAACTTCTCCTGTGAGTTTAGTTATAGATACTGATGTTTCACTTCAGGTTTTGCTGTATCCCTTGGACCATCTTATTGACGATGAAACACAGAAATTGCATCGGAATTAATTTCACAGGGAACAATGCCGACTTAAGTACAAGAGGACTGAAACTCTCACTTTCTATGATTTGAACCTCTCCTGTGAGTCCAGTTTTAGATTCCAATGTTTCACTTCAGGTTTACTGTATCCCTTGGACCTTCTTATTGTCGATGAAACACAGAAATTGCATCGGAATTAAATTCAGAAGGCACAATGCCGACTTAAGTACAAGAGGACTGACACTCTAACTTTCAATGATTTCAACCTCTCCTGTGACTCCAGTTTTAGATTCCGATGCTTCACTTCAGGTTTACTGTATTCCTTGGACCTTCTTATTGACGATGAAACACAGAAATTGAATCGGAATTAAATTCAAAAAGCACAATGCCGACTTAAGTAAAAGAGGGCTGTCACTCTCACTTTGTATGATTTGAACCTCTCCTGTGAGTATAGTTTTAGATACCGATGTTTGACTTCAGGTTTTGCTGTATCCCTTGGATCATCTTAATGACGATGAAACCCAGAAATTACATCGGTATTAAATTTAAAAGGCACAATGCCGACTTAAGTACAAGAGGAGTGAGTCTCTAACTTTCTATGATTTGAACCTCTCCTGTGAGTCCAGTTTTAGATTCCGATGCTTCACTTCAGGTTTACTGTACCCCTTGGACATTCTCATTGACGATGAAACACAGAAATTGCATCTGAATGTATATACAAATGGCATAATGCCGTCTTAATTACTAGCGGACTGGCACTCTCACTTTCTATGATTTGAACCTCTCCTGTGGGTCCACTTTTAGATTCCAATGCTTCACTTCAGGTTTACTGTATCCCTTGGACCTTCTTATTGACGATGAAACACCGAAATTGCATCGGAATTAAATTCAAAAAGCACAATGCCGACTTAGGTAAAAGAGGACTGACTCTCTCACTTTCTATGATTTGAACCTCTCCTGTGAGTCCAGTTTTAGATTCCGATGCTTCACTTCAGGTTTACTGTATCCCTTGGACCTTCTTATTGACAATGAAACACAGAAATGGCATCGGAATGAAATTCAAATGGCACAATGCCGACTTAAGTACAGACGGACTGACACTCTAACTTTCTATGGTTTGAACCTCTCCAGTGAGTCCAGTTTTAGATTCCGATACTTGACTTCAGGTGTAATGCATACCTTGCACCTTCTTATTGACGATGAAACACAGAAATTGCATCGGAATTTAATACAAAAGGCACAATGCCGAATTAAGTAAAAGTGGACTGACACTCTAACTTTCTATGATTTCAACCCCTCCTGTGAGTCCAGTTTTAGATTCTGATGCTTCACTTCAGTTAAACTGTATCCCTTGGACCTTGTTATTGACGATGAAACACAGAAATTGCATCCGAATTTAATACAAATGACTCAATGCCGACGTAAGTACAAGATGATTGACACTCTCACTTTCTATGATTTGGACCTCTCCTGTGAGTAAAGTTTTAGATTCCGATGCTTCACTTCAGGTTTACTGTATTCCTTGGACCTTCTATTTGACGATAAAACACAGAACTTGCATCGGAATTAAATTCAAAAAGCACAATGCCGACATAAGTAAAAGAGGACTGACACTCTCACTTTCTATGATTTGAACCTCTCCTGTGAGTCCAGTTTTAGATTCCGGTGCTTCACTTCAGGTTTACTGTATCCCTTGGACCTTCTTATTGACGATGAAACACAGAAATTGCATCGTAATTAAATTCAAAAGGCACAATGCCGACTTAAGTACAGACGGACTGACACTCTAACTTTCTATGGTTTGAACCTCTCCAGTGAGTCCAGTTTTAGATTCCGATGCTTCACTTCAGGTTTACTGCATCCCTTGGACTTTCTTATTGACGATGAAACACCGATATTGCATCGGAATTAAATTCAAAAAGCACAATGCCGACTTAGGTAAAAGAGGACTGACTCTCTCACTTTCTATGATTTGAACCTCTCCTGTGAGTCCAGTTTTAGATTCCGATGCTTCACTTCAGGTTTACTGTATCCCTTGGACCTTCTTATTGACAATGAAACACAGAAATGGCATCGGAATGAAATTCAAATGGCACAATGCCGACTTAAGTACAGACGGACTGACACTCTAACTTTCTATGGTTTGAACCTCTCCAGTGAGTCCAGTTTTAGATTCCGATACTTGACTTCAGGTGTAATGCATACCTTGCACCTTCTTATTGACGATGAAACACAGAAATTGCATCGGAATTTAATACAAAAGGCACAATGCCGAATTAAGTAAAAGAGGACTGACACTCTAAATTTCGATGATTTGAACCTCTCCTGTGAGTCCAGTTTTAGATTCCGATGCTTCACTTCAGGTTTACTGTATCCCTTAGACCTTCGTATTGACAGTGAAACACAGAAATTGCATCCGAATTTAATACAAATGGCACAATGCCGACTTAAGTAAAAGAGGGCTGTCACTCTCACATTGTATGATTTGAACCTCCCTTTGAGTATAGTTTTAGATACCGATGTTTCACTTCAGGTTTTGCTGTATCCCTTGGACCATCTTATTGACGATGAAACACAGAAATTGCATCGAAATTAAATTCAAAAGGCACAATGCCGACTTAAGTACAAGGGGACTGACACTCTCACTTTCTATGATTTGAACCTCTCCTGTGAGTCCAGTTTTAGGTTCCGATGCTTCTCTTCAGGTTTACTGCATCCCTTGGACTTTCTTATTGACGATGAAACACAGAAATTGCATCCGAATTTAATACAAATGGCTCAATGCCGAGTTAAGTACAAGAGGACTGACACTCTCACTTTCTATGATTTGAACCTCTCCTGTGAGTCCAGTTTTAGATTCCGATGCTTCACTTCTGCTTTACTGTATTCCTTGGACCTTCTTATTGACGATGAAACACAGAAATTGCATCGAAATTAAATACAAAAAGCACAATGCCGACTTAAGTAAAAGAGGACTGACACTCTCACTTTCTATGATTTGAACCTCTCCTGTGAGTCCAGTTTTAGATTCCGATGCTTTAATTCAGATTTACTGTATCCCTTGGACCTTCTTATTGACGATCAAACACAGAAATTGCATCGGAATTAAATTCAAAAGGCACAATGCCGACTTAAGTACAGAAGGACTGACACTCTAACTTTCTATGATTTGAACCTCTCCTGTGAGTCCAGTCTTAGATTCCGACGCTTCACTTCAGGTTTAATGTATACCTAGCACCTTCTTATTGACGATGAAACACAGAAATTCCATCGGAATTTAACACAAAAGGCACAATGCCGACTAAAGTGAAAGAGGACTGACACTCTAACTTTGGATGATTTGAACCTCTCCTGTGAGACCAGTTTTAGATTCCGATGCTTCACTTCAGGTTTACTGTATCCCTTAGACCTTCTTATTGACAATGAAACACTTATATTGCATCCGAATTTAATACAAATGGCACAATGCCTACTTAAGTAAAAGAGGACCGACACTCTCACTTTCTATGATTTGAACCTCTCATGTGAGTCCAGTTCTAGATTCCGATGCTTCACTTCAGGTTTACTGTATTCCTTGGACCTTCTTATTGACGATGAAACACAGAAATTGCATCGAAATTAAATTCAAAAAGCACAATGCCGACTTAAGTAAAAGAGGACTGACACTCTCACTTTCTATGATTTGAACCTCTCCTGTGAGTCCAGTTTTAGATTCCGATGCTTCACTTCAGGTTTACTGTATCGCTTGGACCTTCTTATTGACGATGAAACACAGAAATTGCATCGGAATTAAATTCAAAAGGCACAATGCCGACTTAAGTACAGAAGGACTGACACTCTAACTTTCGATGATTTGAACCTCTCCTGTGAGTCCAGTTTTACATTCCGATGCTTCACTTCAGGTTCTTGTATCCTTTAGACCTTCTTATTGACAATGAAACACTGAAATTTTATCCGAATTTAATACAAATGGCAAAATGCCGACTTAAGTACAAGAGGACTGACACTCTCACTTTCTATGATTTGAGCGTCTCCTGTGAGTCCAGTTTTAGATTCCGATGCTTCACTTCAGGTTTCCTCTATCTCTTAGACCTTCTTATTGACGATGAGACACGGAAATTGCATCGGAATTAAATTCAGAAATCACAATGCCGACTTAAGTAAATGAGGGCTCTCACTCCCAATTTGTATGATTAGAACCTCGCCTGTGAGTGTAGTTATAGATACCGATGATTCACTTCAGGTTTTGCTGTATCCCTTGGACCATCTTATTGACGATGAAACACAGAAATTGCATCGGAATTAAATTCAGAAGGCACAATGCCGACTTAAGTACAAGAGGACTGACACTCTCACTGTCTATGATTTGAACCTCTCCTGTGGGTCCAGTTTTAGATCCGATGCTTCACTTCAGGTTTACTGTATCCCTTGGACCTTCTTATTAACGATGAAACACAGTAATTGCATCCGAATTTAATACAAATGGCTCAATGCCGACTTAAGTACAAGAGGACTGACACTCTCACTTTCTATGATTTGAACCTCTCCTGTGAGTCCAGTTTTAGATTCCAATGTTTCACTTCAGGTTTACAGTATCCCTTGTACCTTCTTATTGACGATGAAACACAGAAATTGCATCGGAATTAAATTGAAAAGGCACAATGCCGACATAAGTACAACAGGACTGACACTCTAACTTTCAATGATTTCAACCTCTCCTGTGACTCCAGTTTTAGATTCCGATGCTTCACTCCAGGTTTACTGTATCCCTTGGACCTTCTTATTGACAATGAAACACAGAAATGGCATCGGAATTAAATTCAAAAGGCACAATGACGACTTCAGTACAAGAGGACTGACACTCTAACTTTCTATGATTTCAACCTCTCCTGTGAGTCCAGTTTTAGATTCCGATGCTTCACTTCAGTTAAACTGTATCCCTTGGACCTTCTTATTGACGATGAAACACAGAAATTGCATCCGAATTTAATACAAATGGCTCAATGCTGACGTAAGTACAAGATGACTGACACTCTCACTTTCTATGATTTGAACCTCTCCTGTGAGTCCAGTTTTAGATTCCGATGCTTCACTTCAGGTTTACTGTATTCCTTGGACTTTCTTATTGACGATAAAACTCAGAAATTGCATCGGAATTAAATTCAAAATGCACAATGCCGACTTAAGTAAAAGAGGACTGACACTCTCACTTTCTATGATTTGAACCTCTCCTGTGAGTCCAGTTTTAGATCCCGGTGCTTCACTTCAGGTTTATTGTATCCCTTGGACCTTCTTAATGACGACGAAACACAGAAATTGCATCGGAATTAAATTCAAAAGGCACAATGCCGACTTAAGTACAGACGGACTGACACTCTAACTTTCTATGGTTTGAACCTCTCCTGTGAGTCCAGTTTTAGATTCCGATGCTTCACTTCAGGTTTACTGTATCCCGTAGACCTGCTTATTGACAATGAAACACAGATATTGCATCCGAATTTAATACAAATGGCACAATGCCGACTTAAGTACGAGAGGACTGACACTCTCACTTTCTATGTTATGAACGTCTCCTGTGAGTCCAGTTTTAGACTCCGATGCTTCACTTCAGGTTTACTGTATCCCTTGGACCTTCTTATTGACGATGAAACACAGTAATTGCATCGGAATTAAATTCAAAAGGCACAATGCCGACTTAAGTACAGAAGGACTGACACTCTAACTTTCTATGATTTCAAACTCTCCTGTGAGTCCAGTTTTAGATTCCGATGCTTCACTTCAGTTAAACTGTATCCCTTGGACCTTCTTATTGACGATGAAACACAGAAATTGCATCCGAATTTAATACAAATGGCTCAATGCTGACGTAAGTACAAGATGACTGACACTCTCACTTTCTATGATTTGAACCTCTCCTGTGAGTCCAGTTTTAGATTCCGATGCTTCACTTCAGGTTTACTGTATTCCTTGGACTTTCTTATTGACGATAAAACTCAGAAATTGCATCGGAATTAAATTCAAAATGCACAATGCCGACTTAAGTAAAAGAGGACTGACACTCTCACTTTCTATGATTTGAACCTCTCCTGTGAGTCCAGTTTTGGATTCCGGTGCTTCACTTCAGGTTTATTGTATCCCTTGGACCTTCTTAATGACGACGAAACACAGAAATTGCATCGGAATTAAATTCAAAAGGCACAATGCCGACTTAAGTACAGACGGACTGACACTCTAACTTTCTATGGTTTGAACCTCTCCTGTGAGTCCAGTTTTAGATTCCGATGCTTCACTTCAGGTTTACTGTATCCCTTAGACCTTCTTATTGACAATGAAACACTGAAATATCATCCGAATTTAATACAAATGGCACAATGCCGACTTAAGTACAAGAGGACTGACACTCTCACTTTCTATGTTATGAGCGTCTCCTGTGAGTCCAGTTTTAGATTCCGATGCTTCACTTGAGGTTTCTTCTATCTCTTAGACCGTCTTATTGACGATGAGACACGGAAATTGCATCTGAATTAAATTCAGAAATCACAATGCCGACTTAAGTAAATGAGGGCTGTCACTCCCACTTTGTATGATTTGAACCGCTCCTGCGAGTATAGTTATAGATACCGATGTTTCACTTCAGGTTTTGCTGTATCCCTTGGACCATCTTATTGACCATGAAACACAGAAATTGCATCGGAATTAAATTCAAAAGGCACAATGCCGACTTAAGTACAAGAGGACTGACACTCTCACTTTCTATGATTTGAACCTCTCCTGTGAGTCCAATTTTAGATTCCAATGTTTCACTTCAGGTTTACTGTATCCCTTGGACCTTCTTATTGTCGATGAAACACAGAAATTGCATCGGAATTAAATTCAAAAGGCACAATGCCGACTTAAGTACAAGAGGACTGACACTCTCACTTTGTATGATTTGAACCTCTCCTGTGAGTATAGTTTTAGATACCGATGTTTCACTTCAGGTTTTGCTGTATCCCTTGGACCATCTTAATGACGATGAAACACAGAAATTGCATCGGAATTAAATTCAAAAGGCACAATGCCGACTTAAGTACAAGAGGAGTGAGTCTCTAACTTTCTATGACTTGAACCTCTCCTGTGAGTCCAGTTTTAGATTCCGATGCTTCACTTCAGGTTTACTGTACCCCTTGGACATTCTCATTGACGATGAAGCACAGAAATTGCATCCGAATGTATATACAAATGGCATAATGCCGTCTTAATTACTAGCGGACTGAGACTCTCACTTTCTATGATTTGAACCTCTCCTGTGAATCCAGTTTTAGATTCCGATGCTTCACTTCAGGTTTACTGTATCCCTTGGACCTTCTTATTGACAACGAAGCACAGAAATGGCATCGGAATTAAATTCAAAAGGCACAATGCCGACTTCAGTACAAGAGGACTGACACTCTAACTTTCTATGATTTCAACCTCTCCTGTGAGTCCAGTTTTAGATTCTGATGCTTCACTTCAGTTAAACTGTATCCCTTGGACCTTGTTATTGACGATGAAACACAAAAATTGCATCCGAAATTAATACAAATGACTCAATGCCGACGAAAGTGGAAAATGATTGACACTCTCACTTTCTATGATTTGAACCTCTCCTGTGAGTCCAGTTTTAGATTCCGGTGCTTCACTTCAGGTTTTGCTGTATCCCTTAGACCTTCTTATTGACAGTGAAACACAGAAATTGCATCCGAATTTAATACAAATGGCACAATGCCGACTTAAGTACGAGAGGACTGACACTCTCACTTTCTATGATATGAACGTCTCCTGTGAGTCCAGTTTTAGATTCCGATGCTTCACTTCAGGTTTACTGTATCTCTTGGACCTTCTTATTGACGATGAAACACAGAAATTGCATCGGAATTAAATTCAAAAATCACAATGCCGACTTAAGTAAAAGAGGGCTGTCACTCTCACTTTCTATGATTTGAACCTCTATTGTGAGTATAGTTTTAGATTCCGATGTTTCACTTCAGGTTTTGCTGTATCCCTTGGACCTTCTTATTGACGATAAAACACAGAAATTGCATCGGAATTAAATTCAAAAAGCACAATGCCGACTTAAGTACAAGAGGACTGACACTCTCACTTTCTATGATTTGAACCTCTCCTGTGAGTCCAGTTTTAGATTCCGATGCTTCACTTCAGGTTTACTGCATCCCTTGGACCTTCTTATTGACGATGAAACACAGAAATTGCATCCGAATTTAATACAAATGGCTCAATGCCGAGTTAAGTACAAGAGGACTGACATTCTCACTTTCTATGATTTGAACCTCTCCTGTGAGTCCTGTTTTAGATTCCGATGCTTCACTTCTGCTTTACTGTATTCCTTGGACCTTCTTATGGACGATGAAACACAGAATTTGCATCGAAATTAAATTCAAAAAGCACAATGCCGACTTAAGTAAAAGAGGACTGACACTCTCACATTCTATGATTTGAACCTCTCCTGTGAGTCCAGTTTTAGATTCCGATGCTTCAATTCAGGTTTACTGTATCCCTTGGACCTTCCTATTGACGATGAAACACAGAAATTGCATCGGAATTAAATTCAAAAGGCACAATGCCGACTTAAGTACAGAAGGACTGACACTCTAACTTTCTATGATTTGAACCTCTCCTGTGAGTCCAGTCTTAGATTAAGACGCTTCACTTCAGGTTTAATGTATACCTTGCACCTTCTTATTGACGATGAAACACAGAAATTCCATCGGAATTTAACACAAAAGGCACAATGCCGACTTAAGTGAAAGAGGACTGACACTCTAACTTTCGATGATTTGAACCTCTCCTGTGAGTCCAGTTCTAGATTCCGATGCTTCACTTCAGGTTTACTGTATTCCTTGGACCTTCTTATTGACGATGAAACACAGAAATTGCATCGAAATTAAATTCAAAAAGCATAATGCCGACTTAAGTAAAAGAGGACTGACACTCTCACTTTCTATGATTTGACCCTCTCCTGTAAGTCCAGTTTTAGATTCCGATGCTTCACTTCAGGTTTACTGTATCCCTTGGACCTTCTTATTGACGATGAAACACAGAAATTGCATCGGAATTAAATTCAAAAGGCACAATGCCAACTTAAGTACAGAAGGACTGACACTCTAACTTTCTATGATTTGAACCTCTCTTGCGAGTCCAGTCTTAGATTCCGATGCTTCACCTCAGGTTTAATGTATACCTTGCACCTTCTTATTGACGATGAAACACAGAAATTGCATCGGAATTAAATTCAAAAAGCATAATGCCGACTTAAGTAAAAGAGGACTGACACTCTCACATTCTATGATTTGAACCTCTCCTGTAAGTCCAGTTTTAGATTCCGATGCTTCACTTCAGGTTTACTGTATCCCTTGGACATTCTCATTGACGATGAAGCACAGAAATTGCATCCGAATGTATATACAAATGGCATAATGCCGTCTTAATTACTAGCGGACTGAGACTCTCACTTTCTATGATTTGAACCTCTCCTGTGAATCCAGTTTTAGATTCCGATGCTTCACTTCAGGTTTACTGTATCCCTTGGACCTTCTTATTGACAACGAAGCACAGAAATGGCATCGGAATTAAATTCAAAAGGCACAATGCCGACTTCAGTACAAGAGGACTGACACTCTAACTTTCTATGATTTCAACCTCTCCTGTGAGTCCAGTTTTAGATTCTGATGCTTCACTTCAGTTAAACTGTATCCCTTGGACCTTGTTATTGACGATGAAACACAAAAATTGCATCCGAAATTAATACAAATGACTCAATGCCGACGAAAGTGGAAAATGATTGACACTCTCACTTTCTATGATTTGAACCTCTCCTGTGAGTCCAGTTTTAGATTCCGGTGCTTCACTTCAGGTTTTGCTGTATCCCTTAGACCTTCTTATTGACAGTGAAACACAGAAATTGCATCCGAATTTAATACAAATGGCACAATGCCGACTTAAGTACGAGAGGACTGACACTCTCACTTTCTATGATATGAACGTCTCCTGTGAGTCCAGTTTTAGATTCCGATGCTTCACTTCAGGTTTACTGTATCTCTTGGACCTTCTTATTGACGATGAAACACAGAAATTGCATCGGAATTAAATTCAAAAATCACAATGCCGACTTAAGTAAAAGAGGGCTGTCACTCTCACTTTCTATGATTTGAACCTCTATTGTGAGTATAGTTTTAGATTCCGATGTTTCACTTCAGGTTTTGCTGTATCCCTTGGACCTTCTTATTGACGATAAAACACAGAAATTGCATCGGAATTAAATTCAAAAAGCACAATGCCGACTTAAGTACAAGAGGACTGACACTCTCACTTTCTATGATTTGAACCTCTCCTGTGAGTCCAGTTTTAGATTCCGATGCTTCACTTCAGGTTTACTGCATCCCTTGGACCTTCTTATTGACGATGAAACACAGAAATTGCATCCGAATTTAATACAAATGGCTCAATGCCGAGTTAAGTACAAGAGGACTGACATTCTCACTTTCTATGATTTGAACCTCTCCTGTGAGTCCTGTTTTAGATTCCGATGCTTCACTTCTGCTTTACTGTATTCCTTGGACCTTCTTATGGACGATGAAACACAGAATTTGCATCGAAATTAAATTCAAAAAGCACAATGCCGACTTAAGTAAAAGAGGACTGACACTCTCACATTCTATGATTTGAACCTCTCCTGTGAGTCCAGTTTTAGATTCCGATGCTTCAATTCAGGTTTACTGTATCCCTTGGACCTTCCTATTGACGATGAAACACAGAAATTGCATCGGAATTAAATTCAAAAGGCACAATGCCGACTTAAGTACAGAAGGACTGACACTCTAACTTTCTATGATTTGAACCTCTCCTGTGAGGCCAGTCTTAGATTAAGACGCTTCACTTCAGGTTTAATGTATACCTTGCACCTTCTTATTGACGATGAAACACAGAAATTCCATCGGAATTTAACACAAAAGGCACAATGCCGACTTAAGTGAAAGAGGACTGACACTCTAACTTTCGATGATTTGAACCTCTCCTGTGAGTCCAGTTCTAGATTCCGATGCTTCACTTCAGGTTTACTGTATTCCTTGGACCTTCTTATTGACGATGAAACACAGAAATTGCATCGAAATTAAATTCAAAAAGCATAATGCCGACTTAAGTAAAAGAGGACTGACACTCTCACTTTCTATGATTTGACCCTCTCCTGTAAGTCCAGTTTTAGATTCCGATGCTTCACTTCAGGTTTACTGTATCCCTTGGACCTTCTTATTGACGATGAAACACAGAAATTGCATCGGAATTAAATTCAAAAGGCACAATGCCAACTTAAGTACAGAAGGACTGACACTCTAACTTTCTATGATTTGAACCTCTCTTGCGAGTCCAGTCTTAGATTCCGATGCTTCACCTCAGGTTTAATGTATACCTTGCACCTTCTTATTGACGATGAAACACAGAAATTGCATCGGAATTAAATTCAAAAAGCATAATGCCGACTTAAGTAAAAGAGGACTGACACTCTCACATTCTATGATTTGAACCTCTCCTGTAAGTCCAGTTTTAGATTCCGATGCTTCACTTCAGGTTTACTGTATCCCTTGGACCTTCCTATTGACGATGAAACACAGAAATTGCATCGGAATTAAATTCAAAAGGCACAATGCCAACTTAAGTACAGAAGGACTGACACTCTAACTTTCTATGATTTGAACCTCTCCTGTGAGTCCAGTCTTAGATTAAGACGCTTCACTTCAGGTTTAATGTATACCTTGCACCTTCTTATTGACGATGAAACACAGAAATTCCATCGGAATTTAACACAAAAGGCACAATGCCGACTTGAGTGAAAGAGGACTGACACTCTAACTTTCGATGATTTGAACCTCTCCTGTGAGACCAGTTTTAGATTCCGATGCTTCACTTCAGGTTTACTGTATCCCTTAGACCTTCTTATTGACAATGAAACAATTAAATTGCATCCGAATTTAATACAAATGGCACAATGCCGACTTAAGTACAAGAGGACCGACACTCTCACTTTCTATGATTTGAACCTCTCCTGTGAGTCCAGTTCTAGATTCCGATGCTTCACTTCAGGTTTACTGTATTCCTTGGACCTTCTTATTGACGATGAAACACAGAAATTGCATCGAAATTAAATTCAAAAAGCATAATGCCGACTTAAGTAAAAGAGGACTGACACTCTCACTTTCTATGATTTGACCCTCTCCTGTAAGTCCAGTTTTAGATTCCGATGCTTCACTTCAGGTTTACTGTATTCCTTGGACCTTCTTATTGACGATGAAACACAGAAATTGCATCGAAATTAAATTCAAAAAGCATAATGCCGACTTAAGTAAAAGAGGACTGACACTCTCACTTTCTATGATTTGACCCTCTCCTGTAAGTCCAGTTTTAGATTCCGATGCTTCACTTCAGGTTTACTGTATCCCTTGGGCCTTCTTATGGACGATGAAACACAGAAATTGCATCGGAATTAAATTCAAAAGGCACAATGCCAACTTAAGTACAGAAGGACTGACACTCTAACTTTCTATGATTTGAACCTCTCTTGCGAGTCCAGTCTTAGATTCCGATGCTTCACCTCAGGTTTAATGTATACCTTGCACCTTCTTATTGACGATGAAACACAGAAATTGCATCGGAATTAAATTCAAAAAGCATAATGCCGACTTAAGTACAAGAGGACCGACACTCTCACTTTCTATGATTTGAACCTCTCCTGTGAGTCCAGTTCTAGATTCCGATGCTTCACTTCAGGTTTACTGTATTCCTTGGACCTTCTTATTGACGATGAAACACAGAAATTGCATCGAAATAAAATTCAAAAAGCATAATGCCAACTTAAGTACAGAAGGACTGACACTCTAACTTTTTATGATTTGAACCTCTCCTGTGAGTCCAGTCTTAGATTAAGACGCTTCACCTCAGGTTTAATGTATACCTTGCACCTTCTTATTGACGATGAAACACAGAAATTGCATCGGAATTAAATTCAAAAAGCATAATGCCGACTTAAGTACAAGAGGACCGACACTCTCACTTTCTATGATTTGAACCTCTCCTGTGAGTCCAGTTTCAGATTCCGATGCTTCACTTCAGGTTTACTGTATCCCTTGGACCTTCTTATGGACGATGAAACACAGAAATTGCATCGGAATTAAATTCAAAAGGCACAATGCCAACTTAAGTACAGAAGGACTGACACTCTAACTTTCTATGATTTGAACCTCTCTTGCGAGTCCAGTCTTAGATTCCGATGCTTCACCTCAGGTTTAATGTATACCTTGCACCTTCTTATTGACGATGAAACACAGAAATTGCATCGGAATTAAATTCAAAAAGCATAATGCCGACTTAAGTAAAAGAGGACTGACACTCTCACATTCTATGATTTGAACCTCTCCTGTAAGTCCAGTTTTAGATTCCGATGCTTCACTTCAGGTTTACTGTATCCCTTGGACCTTCCTATTGACGATGAAACACAGAAATTGCATCGGAATTAAATTCAAAAGGCACAATGCCGACTTAAGTACAGAAGGACTGACACTCTAACTTTCTATGATTTGAACCTCTCCTGTGAGTCCAGTCTTAGATTAAGACGCTTCACTTCAGGTTTAATGTATACCTTGCACCTTCTTATTGACGATGAAACACAGAAATTCCATCGGAATTTAACACAAAAGGCACAATGCCGACTTAAGTGAAAGAGGACTGACACTCTAACTTTCGATGATTTGACCCCCTCCTGTAAGTCCAGTTTTAGATTCCGATGCTTCACTTCAGGTTTACTGTATCCCTTGGACCTTCTTATGGACGATGAAACACAGAAATTGCATCGGAATTAAATTCAAAAGGCACAATGCCAACTTAAGTACAGAAGGACTGACACTCTAACTTTCTATGATTTGAACCTCTCTTGCGAGTCCAGTCTTAGATTCAGTTGCTTCACCTCAGGTTTAATGTATACCTTGCACCTTCTTATTGACGATGAAACACAGAAATTGCATCGGAATTAAATTCAAAAAGCATAATGCCGACTTAAGTACAAGAGGACCGACACTCTCACTTTCTATGATTTGAACCTCTCCTGTGAGTCCAGTTCTAGATTCCGATGCTTCTCTTCAGGTTTACTGTATTCCTTGGACCTTCTTATTGACGATGAAACACAGAAATTGCATCGAAATTAAATTCAAAAAGCATAATGCCGACTTAAGTAAAAGAGGACTGACACTCTCACTTTCTATGATTTGACCCTCTCCTGTAAGTCCAGTTTTACATTCCGATGCTTCACTTCAGGTTTACTGTATTCCTTGGACCTTCTTATTGACGATGAAACACAGAAATTGAATCGAAATTAAATTCAAAAAGCATAATGCCGACTTAAGTAAAAGAGGACTGACACTCTCACTTTCTATGATTTGACCCTCTCCTGTAAGTCCAGTTTTAGATTCCGATGCTTCACTTCAGGTTTACTGTATCCCTTGGACCTTCTTATGGACGATGAAACACAGAAATTGCATCGGAATTAAATTCAAAAGGCACAATGCCAACTTAAGAACAGAAGGACTGACACTCTAACTTTCTATGATTTGAACCACTCTTGCGAGTCCAGTCTTAGATTCCGATGCTTCACCTCAGGTTTAATGTATACCTTGCACCTTCTTATTGACGATGAAACACAGAAATTGCATCGGAATTAAATTCAAAAAGCATAATGCCGACTTAAGTACAAGAGGACCGACACTCTCACTTTCTATGATTTGAACCTCTCCTGTGAGTCCAGTTCTAGATTCCGATGCTTCACTTCAGGTTTACTGTATTCCTTGGACCTTCTTATTGACGATGAAACACAGAAATTGCATCGAAATTAAATTCAAAAAGCATAATGCCGACTTAAGTAAAAGAGGACTGACACTCTCACTTTCTATGATTTTACCCTCTCCTGTATGTCCAGTTTTAGATTCCGCTGCTTCACTTCAGGTTTACTGTATCCCTTGGACCTTCTTATTGACGATGAAACACAGAAATTGCATCGGAATTAAATTCAAAAGGCACAATGCCAACTTAAGTACAGAAGGACTGACACTCTAACTTTCTATGATTTGAACCTCTCTTGCGAGTCCAGTCTTAGATTCCGATGCTTCACCTCAGGTTTAATGTATACCTTTCACCTTCTTATTGACGATGAAACACAGAAATTGCATCGAAATTAAATTCAAAAAGCATAATGCCGACTTAAGTAAAAGAGGACTGACACTCTCACGTTCTATGATTTGAACCTCTCCTGTGAGTCCAGTTCTAGATTCCGATGCTTCACTTCAGGTTTACTGTATTCCTTGGACCTTCTTATTGACGATGAAACACAGAAATTGCATCGAAATTAAATTCAAAAAGCATAATGCCGACTTAAGTAAAAGAGGACTGACACTCTCACTTTCTATGATTTGACCCTCTCCTGTAAGTCCAGTTTTAGATTCCGATGCTTCACTTCAGGTTTACTGTATCCCTTGGACCTTCTTATTGACGATGAAACACAGAAATTGCATCGGAATTAAATTCAAAAGGCACAATGCCAACTTAAGTACAGAAGGACTGACACTCTAACTTTCTATGATTTGAACCTCTCTTGCGAGTCCAGTCTTAGATTCCGATGCTTCACCTCAGGTTTAATGTATACCTTGCACCTTCTTATTGACGATGAAACACAGAAATTGCATCGGAATTTAACACAAAGGGCACAATGCCCACTTAAGTGAAAGAGGACTGACACTCTAACTTTCAATGATTTCAACCTCTCCTGTGACTCCAGTTTTAGATTCCGATGCTTTACTTCAGGTTTACTGTATCTCTTGGACCTTCTTATTGACGATGAAACACAGATATTGAATCGGAATTAAATTCAAAAATCACAATGCCGACTTAAGTAAAAGAGGGCTGTCACTCTCACTTTGTATGATTTGAACCTCTCCTGTGAGTATAGTTTTAGATACCGATGTTTCACTTCAGGTTTTGCTGTATCCCTTGGACCATCTCAATGACGATGAAACACAGAAATTGCATCGGAATTAAATTCAAAAGGCACAATGCCGACATAAGTACAAGAGGAGTGAGTCTCTAACTCTCTATGATTTGAACCTCTCCTGTGAGTCCAGTTTTAGATTCCGATGCTTCACTTCAGGTTTACTGTACCCCTTGGACATTCTTATTGACGATGAAACACAGAAATTGCATCCGAATGTATATACAAAAATGCATAATGCCATCTTAATTACTAGCGGACTGACACTCTCACTTTCTATGATTTGAACCTCTCCTGTGGGTCCACTTTTAGATTCCAATGCTTCACTTCAGGTTTACTGTATCCCTTGGACCTTCTTATTGACGATGAAACACAGAAATTGCATCGGAATTAAATTCAAAAACCACAATGCCGACTTAGGTAAAAGAGGACTGACTCTCTCACTTTCTATGATTTGAACCTCTCCTGTGAGCCCAGTTTTAGTTTCCGATGCTTCACCCCAGGTTTACTGTATCCCTTGGACCTTCTTATTGACAATGAAACACAGAAATGGCATCGGAATTAAATTCAAAAGGCACAATGACGACTTCAGCACAAGAGGACTGACACTCTAACTTTCTATGATTTCAACCTCTCCTGTGAGTCCAGTTTTAGATTCCGATGCTTCACTTCAGTTAAACTGTATCCCTTGGACCTTCTTATTGACGATAAAACACAGAAATTGCATCCGAGTTTAATACAAATGGCTCAATGCCGACGTAAGTACAAGATGACTGACACTCTCACTTTCTATGATTTGAACATTTCCTGTGAGTCCAGTTTTAGATTCCGATGCTTCACTTCAGGTTTACTGTATTCCTTGGACCTTCTTATTGACGATAAAACACAGAAATTGCATCGGAATTAAATTCAAAAAGCACAATGCCTACTTAAGTAAAAGAGGACTGACACTCTCACTTTCTATGATTTGAACCTCTCCTGTGAGTCCAGTTTTCGATTCCGGTGCTTCACTTCAGGTTTACTGTATCCCTTGGACCTTCTTATTGACGACGAAACACAGAAATTGCATCGGAATTAAATTCAAAAGGCACAATGCCGACTTAAGTACGGACGGACTGACACTCTAACTTTCTATGGTTTGAACCTCTCCAGTGAGTCCAGTTTTAGATTCCGATAGTTGACTTCAGGTTTAATGCATACCTTGCACCTTCTTAATGACGATGAAACACAGAAATTGCATGGGAATTTAATACAAAAGGCACAATGCCGAATTAAGTAAAAGAGGACTGACACTCTAAATTTCGATGATTTGAACCTCTCCTGTGAGTCCAGTCTTAGATTCCGACGCTTCACTTCAGGCTTAATGTATACCTTGCACCTTCTTATTGACGATGAAACACAGAAATTCCATCGGAATTTAACACAAAAGGCACAATGCCGACTTAAGTAAAAGAGTAAAAGAGGACTGACACTCTCACTTTCTATGATTTGAACCTCTCCTGTGAGTCCAGTTTTAGATTCCGATGCTTAACTTCAGGTTTACTGTATCCCTTGGACCTTCTTATTGACGATGAAACACAGAAATTGCATCCGAATTTAATACAAATGGCTCAATGCCGACTTAAGTACAAGTGGACTGACACTCTCACTTTCTATGATTTGAACCTGTCCTGTGAGTCCAGTTTTGGATTCCGATGCTTTAGGTCAGGTTTACTGTATCCCTTGGACCTTCTTATTGACGATGAAACACAGAAATTGCAACGGGGTTAAATTCAAAAGGCACAAGGCCGACTTAAGTACAGAAGGACTGACACTCTAACTTTCTATGATTTGAACCTCTCCTGTGAGTATAGTTTTAGATTCCGATGTTTCACTTCAGGTTTACTGTATCCCTTGGACCTTCTTGTTGACGATGAAACACAGAAATTGCATCGGAATTAATTTCTAAATTCACAATGCCGACATAAGTGGAAGAGGGCTGTCACTCTCACTTTGTATGATTTGAAACTCTCCTGTGAGTATAGTTTTAGATACCGATGTTTCACTTCAGGTTTTGCTGTATCCCTTGGACCATCTTATTGACGATGAAACACAGAAATTGCATCGGAATTAAATTCAAAAGGCACAATGCCGACTAAGTACAAGAGGACTGACACTCTAACTTTCTGTGATTTCAACCTCTCCTGTGACTCCAGTTTTAGATTCCGATGATTCACTTCAGGTTTACTGTATCTCTTGGACCTTTTTATTGACGATGAAACACAGAAATTGCATCGGAATTAAATTCAAAAATCACAATGCCGACTTAAGTAAAAGAGGGCTGTCACTCTCACTTTGTATGATTTGAACCTCTCCTGTGAGTATAGTTTTAGATACCGATGTTTCACTTCAGGTTTTGCTGTAGCCCTTGACCATCTTATTGACGATAAAACACAGAAATTGCATCGGAATTAAATTCAAAAGGCACAATGCCGACTAAAGTACTCGAGGACTGACACTCTCACTTTCTATAAATTGAACCTCTCCTGTGACTCCAGTTTTGGATTCCGATGCTTCACTTATGGTTTACTGTATACCTTGCACCTTCTTATTGACGATGAAACACAGAAATTGCATCCGAATTTAATACAAAACGCACAATACCGACTTAAGTACAAGAGTTGTGAGTCTCTAACTTTCTATGATTTGAACCTCTCCTGTGAGTTCAGTTTTCGATTCCGATGCATCACTTGAGGTTTACTGTACCCCTTGGACCATCTTATTGACGATGAAACACAGAAATTGCATCCGAATGTATATACAAATGGCATGATGCCGTCTTAATTACAAGTGGACAGACACTCTCACTTTCTATGATTTGAACCTCTCCTGTGGGTCCACTTTTAGATTCCGATGCTTCACTTCAGGTTTACTGTATCCCTTGGACCTTCTTATTGACAATGAAACACAGAAATTGCATCGGACTTTAATACAAAAGGCACAATGCCGACTTAAGTAAAAGAGAACTGACACTCTCACTTTCTATGATTTGAACCTCTCTTGTGAGTCTAGTTTTAGATTCCGATGCTTCACTTCAGGTTTACTGTATCCTTTGGACCTTCTTATTGACGATGAAACACAGAAATTGCATCCGAATGTATATACAAATGGCATAATGTCGTCTTAAGTACAAGAGGACTGACACTCACACATTCTATGATTTGAACCTCTCCTGTGAGTCCACTTTTAGATTCCGATGCTTCACTTCAGGTTTACTGTATCCCTTGGACCTTCTTATTGACAATGAAGCACAGCAATTGCATCGGAATTTAATACAAAAGGCACAATGCCGACTTAAGTAAAAGAGGACTGACACTCTCACTTTCTATGATTTGAACCTCTCCTGTGAGTCCAGTTTTAGATTCCGATGCTTCACTTCAGGTTTACTGTATTCCTTTGACCTTCTTATTGACGATGAAACACAGAAATTGCATCCGAATTTAATACAAATGGCTCAATGCCGACTTAAGTACAAGAGGACTGACACTCTCACTTTCTATGATTTAAACCACTCCTGTGAGTCCACTTTTAGATTCCGATGCTTCACTTCAGGTTTACTGTATCCCTTGGACATTCTTATTGACAATGAAACACAGAAATTGCATCGGAATTTAATACAAAAGGCACAATGCCGAATTAAGTAAAAGAGTAAAAGAGGACTGACACTCTCACTTTCTATGATTTGAACCTCTCCTGTGAGTCCAGTTTTAGATTCCGATGCTTCACTTCAGGTTTACTGTATCCCTTGGACCTTCTTATTGACGATGAAGCACAGAAATTGCATCCGAATTTAATACAAATGGCTCAATGCCGACTTAAGTACAAGAGGACTGACACTCTCACTTTCTATGATTTGAACCTCTCCTGTGAGTCCAATTTTAGATTCCGATGCTTCGCTTCAGGTTTACTGTATACATTGCACCTTCTTATGGACGATGAAACACAGAAATTTGCCTCGGAATTAAATTCAAAAAGCACAATGCTGACTTAAGTAAAAGTGGACTGACACTCTCACTTTCTATGATTTGAACCTCTCCTGTGAGTCCAGTTTTAGATTCCGGTGCTTCACTTCAGGTTTACTGTATCCCTTGGACCTTCTTATTGACGATGAAACACAGAAATTGCATCGGAATTTAATACAAAAGGCACAACGCCGACTTAAGTAAAAGAGGACTGACACTCTAACTTTCGATGAATTTGAACCCCTCCTGTGAGTCCAGTTTTAGATTCCGATGCTTCACTTCGGGTTTACTGTATCCCTTAGACCTTCTTATTGACAATGAAACACAGAAATTGCACCCGAATTAAATACAAATGGCACAATGCCGACTCGAGTACAAGAGGACTGACACACTCACTTTCTATGATATGGACGTCTCCTGTGAGTCCAGTTTTTGATTCCGATGCTTCACTTCAGGTTTACTGTATCTCTTGGACCTTCTTATTGACGATGAAACACAGAAATTGCATCCGAATTTAATACAAATGGCTCAATGCCGACTTAAGTACAAGAGGACTGACACTCTCACTTTCTATGATTTGAGCGTCTCCTGTGAGTCCAGTTTTAGATTCCGATGCTTCACTTCAGGTTTACTGTATCCCTTGGACCTTCTTATTGACGATGAAACACAGAAATTGCATCCGAATTTAATACAAATGGCTCAATGCCGACTTAAGTACAAGAGGACAGACACTCTCACTTTCTAGGATTTGAACCTCTCCTGTGAGTCCACTCTTAGATTCCGATGCTTCACTTCAGGTTTAATGTATACCTTGCACCTTCTTATTGACGATGAAACACAGAAATTGCATCGGAATTTAACGCAAAAGGCACAATGACGACTTAAGTGAAAGAGGACTGACACTCTAACATTCGATGATATGAACCTCTCCTGTGAGTCCAGTTTTAGATTCCGATGCTTCACTTCAGGTTTACTGTATCCCTTAGACCTTCTTATTGACAATGAGAAACTGAAATTGCATCCAAATTTAATACAAATGGCACAATGCCGACTTAAGTACAAGAGGACTGACACTCTCACTTTCTATGATTTGAGCGTCTCCTGTGAGTCCAGTTTTAGATTCCGATGCTTCACTTCAGGTTTACTGTATCTCTTGGACCTTCTTGTTGACGATGAAACACAGAAATTGCATCGGAATTAAATTCAAAAATCACATTGCCGACTTAAGTAAAAGAGTGCTGTCACTCTCACTTTGTATGATTTGAACCTCTCCTGTGAGTATAGTTTTAGATACCGATGTTTCACTTCAGGTTTTGCTGTATCGCTTGGACCATTTTATTGACGATTAAACACAGAAATTGCATCGGAATTAAATTCAAAATTCGCAATGCCGACTTAAGTACAAGGGGACTGACACTGTAACTTTCTATGATTTCAACCTCTCCTGTGACTCCAGTTTTAGATACCGATGCTTCACTTCTGGTTTACTGTATACCTTGCACCTTCTTATTGACGATGAAACACAGAAATTGTATCCGAATGTAATACAAAACGCACAATACCGACTTAAGTACAAGAGATGTGAGTCTCTAACTTTCTATGATTTGAACCTCTCCTGTGAGTCCAGTTTTAGATTCCGATGCTTCACTTCAGGTTTACTGCATCCCTTGGACCTTCTTATAGACAATGAAGCACAGAAATTGCATCCGAACTTAATACAAATGGCACTATGCCGACTTAAGTACAAGAGGACTGACTCTCTAACTTTCTATGATTTGAACCTGTCCTGTGAGTCCAGTTTTAGATTCCGATGCTTCACTTGAGGTATCCTGTATTCCTTGGACCTTCTTATTGACGGTGAAACACAGAAATTGCATCGAAATTAAATTCAAAAAGCACAATGCCGACTTAAGTAAACGAGGACTGACACTCTCTCTTTCTATGATTTGAACCTCTCCTGTGAGCCCAGTTTTAGATTCCGATGCTTCACTTCAGATTTACTGTATCCCTTGGACCTTCTTATTGACGATGAAACACAGAAATTGCATCGGAATTAAATTCAAAAGGCACAATGCCAACTTAAGTACATAAGAACTGACACTCTAACTTTCTATGATTTGAACCTCTCCTGTGGATCCAGTCTTAGATTCCGATGCTTCACTTCAGGTTTAATGTACACCCTGCACCTTCTTATTGACGATGAAGCACAGAAATTGCATCGGAATTTAACACAAAAGGCACAACGCCGACTTAAGTACAAGAGGACTGACACTCTCACTTTCTATGATTTGAACCTCTCCTGTGAGTCCACTTTTAGATTCCGATGGTTCACTTCAGGTTTACTGTATCCCTTGGACCTCTTTATTGACAATGAAACACAGAAATTGCATCGGAATTTAATAGAAAAGGCACAATGACGACTTAAGTAAAAGAGGACTGACACACTAACTTTCGATGATTTGAACCTCTCCTGTGAGCCCAGTTTTAGATTCCGATGCGTCACTTCAGGTTTACTGTATCCCTTGGAACTTCTTATTGACAATGAAACACAGAAATTGCATCCGAACTTAATACAAATGGCACAATGCCGACTTAAGTACAAGAGGACTGACACTCTCACTTTCTATGATTTGAACCTGTCCTGTGAGTCCAATTTTAGATTCCGATGCTTCGCTTCAGGTTTACTGTTTCCATTGCACCTTCTTATTGACGATGAAACACAGAAATTGCATTGGAATTAAATTCAAAAAGCACAATGCCGACTTAAGTACAGAAGGACTGACACTCTAACTTTCAATGATTTGAACCTCTCCTGTGTGTCCAGTTTTAGATTCCGATGCTTCACTTCAGGTTTACTGTATGCCTTGGACCTTCTTATTAACGATGAAACACAGTAATTGCATCCAAATTTAATACAAATGGCTCAATGCCGACTTAAGTACAAGAGGACTGACACTCTCACTTTCTATGATTTGAACCTCTCCTGTGAGTCCACTTTTAGATTCCGATGCATCACTTCAGGTTTAATGTATACCTTGCACCATCTTATTGACGATGAAACACAGAAATTGCATCGGAATTAAACACAAAAGGCACAATGCCGACTTAAGTGAAAGAGGACTGACACTCTAACTTTCGATGATTTGAACCTCTCCTGTGAGTCCAGTTTTAGATTCCGATGCTTCACTTCTGGTTTACTGTATACCTTGCACCTTCTTATTGACGATGAAACACAGAAATTGCATCCGAATTTAATACAAAACGCACAATACCGACTTAAATACAAGAGGTGTGAGTCTCTAACTTTCTATGATTTGAACCCTTCCTGTGAGTCCAGTTTTAGATTCCGATGCTTCACTTCAGGTTTACTGTACCAATTAGACCTTCTTATTGACGATGAAACACAGAAATTGCATCCGAATGGATATACAAATGGCATAATGCCGACTTAATTACAAGTGGACTGACACTCTCACTTTCTATGATTTGAACCTTTATTGTGAGTATAGTTTTAGATTCCGATGTTTCACTTCAGGTTTTGCTGTATCCCTTGGACCTTCTTATTGACGATGAAACACAGAAATTGCATCGGAGTTAAATTCAAAAGGCACAATGCCGACTTAAGTACAAGAGGACTGACACTCTGACTTTCTATGATTTGAACCTCTCCTGTGAGTCTAGTTTTAGATTCCGATGCTTCACTTTAGGTTTACTGTATCCCTTGGACAATCTTATAATCGCTGAAACACAGTAATTGCATCCGAATTTAATACAAATGGCTCAATGCCGACTTAAGTACAAGAGGACTGACACTCTCACTTTCTATGATTTGAACCTCTCCTGTCAGTCCAGTTTTAGATTCCGATGCTTCACTTCAGGTATACTGTATTCCTTGGACCTTCTTATTGACGGTGAAACACAGAAATTGCATCGGAATTTAACACAAAAGGCACAATGCCGACTTAAGTACAAGAGGACTGACACTCTCACTTTCTTTGATTTGAACCTCTCCTGTGAGTCCACTTTTAGATTCCGATGCTTCACTTCAGGTTTACTGTATCCCTTGGACCTTCTTATTGACAATGAAACACAGAAATTGCATCCGAACTTAATACAAATGGCACAATGCCGACTTAAGTAAAAGAGGGCTGTCACTCTCACTTTCTATGATTTGAACCTCTATTGTGAGTATAGTTTTAGATTCCGATGTTTCACTTCAGGTTTTGCTGTATCCCTTGGACCTCCTTATTGACGATGAAACGTAGAAATTGCATCGGAGTTAAATTCAAAAGGAACAATGCCGACTTAAGTACAAGAGGACTGACACTCTCACTGTCTATGATTTGAACCTCTCCTGTGAGTCCAGTTTTAGATCCGATGCTTCACTTCAGGTTTACTGTATCCCTTGGACCTTCTTATTAACGATGAAACACAGTCATTGCATCCGAATTTAATACAAATGGCTCAATGCCGACTTAAGTACAAGAGGACTGACACTCTCACTTTCTATGATTTGAACCTCTCCTGTGAGTCCACTCTTAGTTTCCGATGCTTCACTTCAGGTTTAATGTATACCTTGCACCTTCTTATTGACGATGAAACACAGAAATTGCATCGGAATTTAACACAAAAGGCACAAAGCCGGCTTAAGTGAAAGAGGACTGACACTCTAACTTTCGCTGATTTGAACCTCTCCTGTGAGTCCAGATTTAGATTGCGATGCTTCACTTCAGGTTTACTGTATCCCTTAGACCTTCTTATTGACAATGAAAAACTGAAATTGCATCCGAATTTAATACAAATTGCACAATGCCGACTTAAGTACAAGAGAACTGACACTCTCACTTTCTATGATTTGAGCGTCTCCTGTGAGTCCAGTATTAGATTCCGATGCTTCACTTCTTGTTTACTGTATACCTTGCACCTTCTTATTGACGATGAAACACAGAAATTGCATCCGAATTTAATACAAAACGCACAATACCGACTTAAGTACAAGAGATGTGAGTCTCTAACTTTCTATGATTTGAACCCTTCCTGTGAGTCCAGATTTAGATTCCGATGCTTGACTTCAGGTTTACTGTACCCCTTGGACCTTCTTATTGACGATGAAACACAGAAATTGCATCCGAATGTATATACAAATGGCATAATGCTGTCTTAATTACAAGTGGACTGACACTCTCACTTTCTTTGATTTGAACCTCTCCTGTGAGTCCACTTTTAGATTCCGATGCTTCACTTCAGGTTTACTGTATCCCTTGGACCTTCTTATTGACAATGAAACACAGAAATCGCATCCGAACTTAATTCAAATGGCACAATGCCGATTTAAGTACAAGAGGACTGACTCTCTAACTTTCTATGATTTGAACCTGTCCCTTGAGTCCAGTTTTAGATTCCGATGCTTCGCTTCAGGTTTACTGTATACATTGCATCTTCTTATTGACGATGAAACCCAGAAATCGCATCGGAATTTAATACAAAAGGCACAATGCCGACTTAAGTACAAGAGGACTGACACTCACACTTTCTATGATATGAACGTCTCCTGTGAGTCCAGTTTTAAATTCCGATGCTTCATTTCAGGTTTACTGTATCTCTTGGATGTCCTTATTGACGATGAAACACAGAAATTGCATCGGAATTAAATTCAAAAATCACCATGCCGACTTAAGTAAAAGAGGGCTGTCACTCTCACTTTCTATGATTTGAACCTCTATTGTGAGTATAGTTTTAGATTCCGATGTTTCACTTCAGGTTTTGCTGTATCCCTTGGACCTTCTTATTGACGATGAAACACAGAAATTGCATCGGAATTAAATTCAAAAGGCACAATGCCGACTTAAGTACAGAAGGACTGACACTCTAACTTTCTATGATTTGAACCTCTCCTGTCAGTCCAGTCTTAGATTCCGATGCTTCACTTCAGGTTTTATGTACACCCTGCACCTTCTTATTGACGAAGAAACACAGAAATTGTATCGGATTTTAACACAAAAGGCACAATGCCGACATAAGTACAAGAGGACTGACACTCTCACTTTCTATGATTTGAACCACTCCTGTGAGTCCACTTTTAGATTCCGATGCTTCACTTCAGGTTTACTGTATCCCTTGGACCTTCTTATTGACAGTGATACACAGAAATTGCATCGGAATTAAATACAAAAGGCACAATGCCCACTTAAGTAAAAGAGGACTGACACTCTAACTTTCGATGATTTGAACCTCTCCTGTGAGCCCAGTTTTAGATTCCGATGGTCACTTCAGGTTTACGGTATCCCTTGGACCTTCTTATTGACAATGAAACACAGAAATTGCATCCAAACTTAATACAAATGGCAGAATGCCGACTTAAGTACAAGAGGACTGACACTCTCACTTTCTATGATTTGAACCTGTCCTGTGAGTCCAGTTTTAGATTCCGATGCTTCGCTTCAGGTTTACTGTTTCCATTGCACCTTCTTATTGACGATGAAACACAGAAATTGCATCGGAATTAAATTCAAAAGGCACAATGCCGACTTAAGTACAGAAGGACTGACACTCTAACTTTCTATGATTTGAACCTCTCCTGTGAGTCCAGTTTTAGATTCCGATGCTTCACTTCAGGTTTACTGTATCCCTTAGACCTTCTTATTGACAATGAAAAACTGAAATTGCATCCGAATTTAATACAAATGGCAAAATGCCGACTTCAGTACAAGAGGTCTGACACACTCACTTTCTATGATTTGAGCGTCTCCTGTGAGTCCAGTTTTAGATTCCGATGTTTCACTTCAGGTTTACTGTATCCCTTGGACCTTCTTATTGACGATGAAACACAGAAATTGCATCGGAATTAAATTCAAAAGGCACAATGCCGAGTTAAGTACTAGAGGACTGACACTCTAACTTTCTATGATTTCAACCTCTCCTGTGACTCCAGTTTTAGATTCCCATGCTTCACTTCCTGTTTACTGTATACCTTGCACCTTCTTATTGACGATGAAACACAGAAATTGCATCCGAATTTAATACAAAACGCACAATACAGACTTAAGTACAAGAGATGTGAGTCTCTAACTTTCTATGATTTGAACCCTTCCTGTGAGTCCAGTTTTAGATTCCGATGCTTCACTTCAGGTTTACTGTACCCCTTGGACCTTCTTATTGACGATGAAACACAGAAATTGCATCCGAATGAATATACAAATGGCATAATGCCGTCTTAATTACAAGTGGACTGACACTCTCACTTTCTATGATTTGAACCTCTCCTGTGAGTCCACTTTTAGATTCCGATGCTTCACTTCAGGTTTACTGTATCCCTTGGACCTTCTCATTGACAATGAGACACAGACATTGCATCCGAACTTAAGCACAAGAAGACAAACTCTTCTTACTGTCTAAGTATTGAACCTTTCGTGTGAGACCAGTTTTAGATTCCGATGCTTCACTTTAGGATTACTGTATCCCTTGGAGCTTCTAATTGACGACAAAACACAGAAATTGCATCGGAATTAAATACATAAGTTACAATGCGAACTTAAGTACAAGTAGGCTGACTCTTATAACTGTCTACGACTTGTAACTTTCCTGTGAGACCAGTTTTAGATTCCGATGCTACACTGCAGGTTTACTGTATCCCTTGGACCTTCTCATTGACAATGAAAAACTGACATTGCATCGGAATTAAATACAAAAGGCTCAATGCCGACTTCAGTACAAGAAGACTGACTCTACTTACCGTCTATGTTTTGAACCGTTCCTGTCGGACCAGTTTTAGATTCCGATGATTCACCTCAGGTTTACTGTACCCCTTGGACCTTCTTATTGACGATGAAACACAGAAATAGCATCGGCATTAAATACATAAGGCACAATGCCGACTTAAGTAAAAGAAGACTGACTCTTCTTACTGTCTATGATTTGTACCTTCCCTGTGGGACCCGTTTTAATTCCGATGCTTCACTTCAGGTTTACTGTATATCTTGGACAATCTTATTGGCGATGAAACACAGAAATTGCATCGGAATTAAATACTAAAGGCACATAGCCGACTTAAGTACATAAAGACTCACTCTTCAAACTGTCTATGTTCTGAACCTTTCCTGTGAGACCAGATTTAGATTCCGATGCCTCACTTCATGTTTACTGAATCCCTTTGATCATTTTATTGAAGATAAAACACAGAAATTGCATCGGAATTAAATACAAAATGCACAATGCCCACATATGAACAAGAAGACTGACTCTTCTTACTGTCTATGTATTGAATCCTTCCTGTGAGACCAGTTTTAGATTCCGATGCTTCACTTCAGTTTTACTATATCCCTTGGACCTTCTTATTGACGAGGAAACCCTGAAATTGCATCGGAATTCAATTCATTAGGCACAATGCCGCCTTAAGTTCAGGAAGACTGATTCTTCTTACTGTCTTTGTTTTGAACCTTTCCTGTGACACCAGTTTTAGATTCCGATGCTTCACTTCAGCTTTACTGTATCCCTTGGATCATCATATTGAAGTTGAAGTACAGAAATTGCAACGAAATGAAATACAAATGCACACTGCCGACTTAAGTACAAAAAGAGTGACTCCTCTTACTGTATATGATTTCAGTCTTTATTGTGAGACCAGTTTTAGATTGCGATGCTTCACTTCAGATTTACTGTATCCCTTGGACATTCCAATTGACGATGAAACACAGAAATTGCATCGGAATTAAATACAAACCGGACATCGCCGACTTAAGTACAAGATGACTGACACTTCTTACTGTCTATGTTTTGAACAATTCCTGTGAGACGAGTTTTAGATTCCGATGAATCACTTCAGGTTTACTGTATCCGTTGGACCTTCTCATTGACGATGGAAACTGAAATTGCATCGGAATTAAATACAAAAGGCACAATGCAGACTTCGGTACAAGAAGACTGCCTGTACTTACTGTCTATGTTTTGAACCCTTCCTGTGAGGCTAGTTTTAGATTCCGATGCTTCACTTCAGGTTTACTGTATCCCTTGGACCTACGTATTGACGAAGAAACACAGAAATTGCATCGGATATAAATACAAAAGCCACAATGCCGACTTAAGTACAAGAAGAATGACTCTCCTTACATTCTATGATTTGAGCCCTTCCTGTGAGACCAGTTTAGATATCGATGCTTCACTTTAATTTTACTATATCCCTTGGACCTTCTTATTAAAGCTGAAACCCAGAAATTTCATCGGAATTAAGTACATAAAACACAATGCCGCCTTAAGTTCAAGAAGGTTGATTCTTCATACTGCCTTTCTTATGAACCTTTCCTGTGAGACCAGTTTTAGATTGCGATGCTTCACTTCTGATGTACTGTATCCCTTGGACTTTCCAATTGACGATGAAACACAGAAAATGCGTCGGAATTAAATACAAACCGCACAACGCCGACTTAAGTACAAGATGACTGACACTTCTTACTGTCTATGTTTTGAACATTTCCTGTGAGACCAGTTTTAGATTCCGATGATTCACTTAAGGTTTACTGTATACCTTGGACCATCTTATTGGCGATGAAACACAGAAATTGCATCGGAATTAAATACAAACGGCACAATTATGACTTAGGTAAAAGAGGACTGACTCGTCTTACATTCTATGATTTGAGCCCTTCCTGTGAGACCACTTTCAGATATCGATGCTTCACTTCAGGTTTACTGTATCCCTTGGACCTTCTTGTTGACGAAGTAACACAGAAATTGCATCGGAATTAAATAAAAAAGGCGCAATGCCGACTTAAGTTCAAGAGGACAGACTCTTATTACATTCTATATTTTGAGCCTTTCCTGTGAGACCAGTTTGAGTTTCTGATGCTTCACTTCAGGTTTACTGTATCCCTTGGACCTTCGTATTGATGATGAAACACAGAAATTGCATCGGAATTAAATACAAAAGGCACAATGCCGACTTAAGAACAAGAGGACTGACTCTTCTTACTGTCAATGTTATGAACCTTTCCTGTGAGACCAGTTTTAGAATCCGATGCTTCACTTCTAGTTTACAGTATCCCTTGGACATTTTTATTGACGACGAAACACAGAAATTTCATCGGAATTAAATACAAAAGTCACAATGCCAACCTAAATTCAAGGAGGCTGACTCTTCTTACTGTCTACGACTTGTACCTTTCCTGTGACACAAGTTTTAGATTCCGATGCTTTACTGCAGGTTTACTGTATCCCTAGGACCTTCTCATTGACGATGAAAGCTGAAATTGCATCGGAATTAAATACAAAAGGAACAATGCCGACTTCAGTACAAGAAGACTGACTCTACTTACTGTCTTTGCTCTGAACCTTTCCGGTGAGACCAGTTTTAGATTCCGATGCTTCACTTCAGTTTTACTGTGTCCCTTGGACCTTGTTATTGACGATGAAACACAGAAATTACATCGGAATTAAATACAAATCGCACAATGCAAACTTAAGAACAAGAGGACTGACTTTTCTTAGTGTCTATGATTTGGGGCTTTCCTGTGAGACTAGTTTTAGATTCCAAAGCCTCACTTCAGGTTTACTGTATCCCTTGGACCTACTTATTTACGAAGAAACACAGAGATTGCATCGGATATAAATACAACAGCCACAATGCCGACTTAAGTACATGAAGACTGACTCTTCTTACATTCTATGATTTGAGCCTTAACAGTGAGACCAGTTTAGATATCGACGCTTCACTTTAGGTTTACTGTATCCCTTGGACCTTCAGATTGACGATGGAATACAGAAATAGCATCGGAATTAAATACAAAACGAACAATGCCCTCTAAAGTACAAGAAGACTGACCCTTCTTACAGTCTATGTTCTGAACCTTTAATGTGAAACCATTTTTAGATTCCGATGCTTCACTTCAGTTTTACTATATCTCTTGGACCTTCTTATTGACGATGAAACCCAGAAATTGCATCGTAATTAAATTCAAAATCCACAATGCCGACATAAGCACAAGAAGACTGACTAATTCTTACTGTCTATGTTTTAAACCTTTTCTGTGAGACCAGTTTTCGACTCCGATGCTGCACTTCAGATTTGCTGTATCCCTTCTACCTTCATATTGACGACGAAACAGAAATTACATTGGCATTAAAAACAAAAGGCACAATGCCGACTTACGTACAAGAGGAATAACTCGTTTTTACATTCTATGATTTGAGCCTATCCTGTGAGACCAGTTTTAGATATCGATGCTTCACCTCAAGTTTACTGCATCCCTTGGACCTTCTTATTGATGATGAAACACAGAAATTGCATCGGAATTAAATACAAAAGGCACAATGCCCACTTAAGTAAAAGAAGACTGACCCTTCTCACTGTCTATGCTTTGAATCTTTCCTGTGAGACCAGTTTTAGATTCCGATGCTGCACGTCAGATTTACTAAATCCCTTGGACCTTCTTATTGACGATGAAACACAGATATTGCATCGGAATTAAATACAAAAGGCACAATGCCCACTTAAGTAAAAGAAGACTGACCCTTCTCACTGTCTATGTATTGAACCATTCGTGTGAGACCAGTTTTAGATTCCGATGCTTCACTTCAGGATTACTGTATCCCTGGGACCTTCTTATTGACGACATAACACAGAGATTGCATCGAAATTAAATACAAAAGTTACAATGGCAACTTAAGTACAAGGAGACTGAATCTTCTTACTGTCTACGACTTGTACCTTTCCTGTATGACCAGTTTTAGATTCCGATGCTTAACTGCAGGTTTACTGTATCCCTTGGACCTTCTCATTGACAATGAAAATCTGACATTGCATCGGAATTAAATACAAAAGGCACAATGCCGACTTCGGTACAAGAAGACTGCCTCTACTTACTGTCTATGTTTTGTACCCTTCCTGTGTGATTAGTTTTAGATTCCGAAGCTTCACTTCAGGTTTACTGTATCCCTTGGACCTACTTATTGTCGAAAAAAAACAGAAATTGCATCGGATATAAATACAAAAGCCACAATGCCGACTTAAGTACAAGAAGACTGACTCTTCTTACATTCTATGATTTGAGCCTTTCCTGTGAGACCAGTTTAGATATCGATGCTTCATTTGAGGTTTCCTGTATCACTTGGACCTTCTTATTGACGATGGAACACAGAAATTGCATCGGAATTAAATACAAAAGTCACAATGACGACTTCAGTACAAGAAGACTGACTCTACTTACTGTCTATGTTTTGAACCGTTCCTGTCAGACCAGTTTCAGATTCCGATGATTCACCTCAGGTTTACTATATCCCTTGGACCTTCTTATTGACAAAGGAATACACAATTTGCATCGGAAATAATACTAATGGCACAATGCCGATTTAAGTGCAAAAAGAAAGACTCTTCTTACTCTCCATGATTCGAGCCTATCCTGTGAGACCAGTTATAGATAGCGATGCTTCACTTCAGGTTTACAGTATCCCTTGGACCTGCTTATTGACGAAAAAACGCAGAAATTGCATCGGAATTAAATACAAAAGGCACAATGTCGACTTAGGTACAAGAAGAGTGACTCCTCTTACTGTCTATGATTTCAGTATTTATTGTGAGAACATTTTTAGATTGCGATGCTTCACTTCAGATTTACTGTATCCCTAGGTCCTTCCAATTGGCGATGAAACACAGAAATTGCATCGGAATTAAATACAATATGCACAACGCCGATATAAGTACAAGATGACTTACTATGTTTGAACATTTCCTGTAAAACCAGTTTTAGATTCCGATGATTCACGTCAGGTTTACTGTATCCCTTGGACCATCTTATTGGCGATGAAACACAGAAATTGCATCGGAATTAAATACAGACGGCACAATTATGACTTAGGTAAATGAGGACTGACACGTCTTACATTCTATGATTCGAGCCCTTCCTGTGAGACCAGTTTCAGATATCGATGCTTCACTTCAGGTTTACTGTATCCCTTGGACATTCGGGTTGAAGAAGTAACTCAGAAATTGCATCGGAATTAAATACAAATGGCGCAATGCCGACTTAAGTACAAGTGGACTGACTCTTCTTACATTCTATACTTTGAGCCTTTCCTGTGAGACCAGTTTAAGATTCTGATGCTTCACTTCAGGTTTACTGTATCCCTTGGACCTTCTTATTGATGATGAAACACAGAAATTGCATCGGAATTTAATACAAAAGGCACAATGCCGACTTAAGAACAAGAAGACTGACTCTTCTTACTGTCTATGTTCTGAACCTCTCCTGTGAGACCAGTTTTAGATTCTGATGCTGCACTTTGGATTTACTATATCCCTTGTACCTTCGTATTGACGATGAAACACAGATATTGCATCGGAATTACATACAAAACGCACAATGCCGACTTAAGAACAAGAAGACTGACTCTTCTTACTGTTTATGTATTAATCCTTTCGTGTGAGACCAGTTTTAGAATCCGATGCTTCACTTCTAGTTTACAGTATCCCTTGGACACTCTCATTGACGACCAAACACAGAAATTTCATCGGAATTAAATACAAAAGGCACAATGCCAACCTAAGTTCAAGGAGGCTGACTCTTCTTACTGTCTACGACTTGTACCTTTCCTGTGACACCAGTTTTAGACTCCGATGCTTTACTGCAGGTCTACTGCATCCCTTGGACCTTCTCATTGACGATGAAACCCAGAAATTGCATCGGAATTACATACAAAAAGCACAATGCCGACTTAAGAACAAGAAGACTGACTCTTCTTACTGTCTATGTTTTAAACCTTTTCTGTGAGACCAGTTTTAGATTCCGATGCTGCACTTCAGATTTACTGTATCCCTTGGACCTTCATATTGACGACGAAACAGAAATTGCATTGGCATTAAAAACAAAAGGCACAATGCCGACTTACGTACAAGAGGAATAACTCTTTTTTACATTCTATGATTTGAGCCTATCCTGTGAGACCAGTTTTAGATATCGATGCTTCACTTCAAGTTTACTGCATCCCTTGGACCTTCTTATTGATGATGAAACACAGAAATTGCATCGGAATTAAATACAAAAGGCACAATGCCCACTTAAGTACAAGAAGACTGACCCTTCTCACTGTCTATGCTTTGAACCTTTCCTGTGAGACCAGATTTAGATTCCGATGCTGTACTTCAGATTTACTATATCCCTTGGACCTTCTTATTGACAAAGGAATACAGAAATGGCATCGGAAATAATACTAATAGCACAATGCCGATTTAAGTACAAAAAGACTGATTCTTCTTACTGTCTACGACTTGTACCTTTCCTGTGAGACCTGTTTTAGATTCCGATGCTGCGCTGCAGGTTTACTGTATCCCTTGGACCTTCCCATTGACAATGAAAAACTGACATTGCATCGGAATGAAGTACATAAGGCACAATGCCGCCTTAAGTACAAGAAGACTGACTCTTCATACTGTCATTGTATTGAACCTTTCCTGTGAGATCAGTTTTATATTCCGATGCTTCACTTCGGGTTTACTGTATCCCTAGGACCTTCTTATTGTCGATGAAACACAGAAATAGCATCGGAATTAAATACATAATGCACAATGCCGACTTAAGTACAAGAAGACCGACTCTTCTTACTGTCTATGATTTGAGCCTTTCCTGTGAGACGACTTTTAGATGTCGATGGTTCACTTCAGGTTTACTGTATCCTTTGGACGTTCGTATTGACGAAGGAATACAGAAATTGCATCGGAAATAATACTTATGGCACAATGCCGATTTAAGTACAAAAAGACTGACTCTTCTTACTCTCTATGATTCGAGCCTATACTGTGAGACCAGTAATAGATATCGATGCTTCACTTCAGGTTTACAGTATCCCTTGGACCTGCTTATTGACGAAGAAACGCAGAAATTGCATCGGAATTAAATACAAATGGCACAATGCCGACTTAGGTACAAGAAGACTGACTCTTCTTACTGTCAATGCTTTGAACCTTTCCTGTGAGACCAGTTTTAGATTCCGATGACTCACTTCAGTTTTACTATATCCCTTGGACCTTCTTATTGACGAAGAAACCCAGTAATTGCATCGGAATTAAATACATAAGGCACAATGCCGCCTTAAGTTCAAGAAGAATGATTCTACTTACTGTCTTTGTTTTGAACCTTTCCTGTGACACCAGTTTTAGATTCCGATGCATCACTTCCGCTTTACTGTATCCCTTGGATCTTCATATTGACGATGAAGTACAGAAATTGCAACGGAATGAAATACAAATCCACACTGCCGACTTAAGTACAAGAAGAGTGACGCTTCTTACTGTCTATGATTTCAGTCTTTCCTGTGAGACCAGTTTTATATTGCGATGCTTCACTTCAGATTTACTGTATCCCTTGGACCTTCCAATTGGCGATGAAACACAGAAATTGCATCGGAATTAAATACAAAATGCACAACGCCGACGTAAGTACAAGATGACTGACACTTCTTACTGTCTATGTCTTGAACATTTCCTGTGAGACCAGTTTTAGATTCCGATGATTCACTTCAGGTTTACTGTATCCCTTGGACCATCTTATTGGCGATGAAACACAGAAATTGCATCGGAATTAAATACAAAAGGCACACTTATGACTTAGGTAAAAGAGGACTGACTCGTCTTATATTCTATGATTCGAGCCCTTCCTGTGAGACCAGTTTCAGATATCGATGCTTCACTTCAGGTTTACTGTATCCCTTGGACCTTCTTAATGACGAAGTAACACAGAAATTGCATCGGAATTAAATACAAAAGGCGCAATGCCGACTTAAGTACAAGAGGACTGACTCCTCTTACATTCTATATTTTGAGCCTTTCCTGTGAGACCAGTTTAAGATTCTGATGCTTCACTTCAGGTTTACTGTATCCCTTGGACATTCTTATTGACGACGAAACACAGAAATTTCATCGGAATTAAATACAAAAGTCACAATGCCACCCTAAGTTCAAGGAGGCTGACTCTTCTTACTGTCTACGACTTGTACCTTTCCTGTGACACCAGTTTTAGATTCCGATGCTTTACTGCAGGTTTACTGTATCCCTTGGACCTTCTCATTGACGATGAAAAACTGAAATTGCATCGGAATTAAATACAAAAGGCACAATGCCGACTTCAGTAAAAGAAGAGTGACTCTACTTACTGTCTTTGTTTTGAACCTTTCCGGTGAGACAGTTTTGGATTCCGATGCTTCACTTCAGGTTTACTGTATCCCTTGGACCTACTTATTGACGAAGAAACACAGAGATTGCATCGGATATATATACAACAGCCACAATGCCGACTTAAGTACAAGAAGACTGACTCTACTTACTGTCTATGTTTGAACCGTTCCTGTCAGACGAGTTTTAGATTCCGATGCTTCACTTCAGTTTTACTGTATCCCTTGGACCTTGATATTGACGATGAAACACAGAGAATACATCGGAATTAAATACAAATGGAACAATGCCCTCTTACGTACAAGAAAACTGACCCATCGTAGTATCTAAGCTTTGAACCATTCCTGTGAGACCAGTTTTAGATTCCGATGCTTCACTATAGTTTTACTATATCCCTTGGACCTTCTTATTGACGAAGAAACAGAGAAATTGCAACGGAATTAAATACATAAGGCACAATGCTGCCTTAAGTTCAAGAAGACTGACTGTTCTTACGGTCTTTGTTTAGAACCTCTCCTGTGAGACCAGTTTTAGATTCCGATGCTTCACTTCAACTTTACTGTATCCCTTGGATCCTCATATTGACGATGAAGTACAGAAATTGTATCGGAATGAAATACAAAAGGCACACTGCCGACTTAAGTACAAGAAGAGTGACTCTTCTTACTGTCTATGATTTGAACCATCCCTGTGAGACCCGTTTTCATTCCGATGCTTCACTTCAGGTTTGCTGTATAACTTGGACCATCTTATTGGCGATGAAACACAGAAATTGCATCAGAATTAAATACAATTGACAGAATGCCGACTTCAGTACAAGAAGACTGACTCTTCTTACTGTCTATGCTCTGAACCTTTCCTGTGAGACCAGTTTTAGATTCCGATGCCTCACTTCAGGATTACTGCATCCCTTGGACCTACTTATTGACGAAGAAACACAGAGATAGCATCGGATATAAATATAACAGCCACAATGCCGACTTAAGTACAAGAAGTCTGACTCTTCTTACTTTCTATGATTTGAGCCTTAACTGTGAGACCAGTTTAGCTATGGATGCTTCACTTTAGGTTTACTGTATCCCTTGGACCTTCTTATTGACGATGGTACACAGAAATAGCATCGGAATTAAATACAAAAGGCACAATGCCCTCTAAAGTACAAGAAGACTGAACCTTCTTACAGTCTATGTTCTGAACCTTTCCTGTGAAACCAGTTTTAGATTCCGAAGCTTCACTTCAGTTTTACTAAGTCCCTTGGACCTTCCTAATGACGATGAAACCCAGAAATTGCATCGGAATTAAATTCAAAACCCACAATGCCGACTGAAGCACAAGATGACTGACTGTTCTTACTGTCTATGTTTTAAACCTTTTCTGTGAGACCAGTTTCAGATTCCGATGCTGTACATCAGATTCACTGTATCCGTTGGACTTTCATATTGACGATGAAACACAGATTTTGCATTTGGAATTAAAAACAAAAGGCACAATGTCGACTTACGTACAAGAGGAATAACTCTATTTACATTCTATGATCTGAACCTATCCCGTGAGACCAGTTTTAGATATCCATGCTTCACCTCAGGTTTACTGTATCCCTTGGACCTTCTTATTGATGATGAAACACAGAAATTGCATCGGGATTAAATACAAAATTCACAATGCCCACTTATGTACAAGAAAACTGACCCTTCCCACAGTATATGCTATGAACCTTTCCTGTGAGACCAGGTTAAGTTTCCGATGCTGCACTTCAGATTTACTAAATCCCTTGGACCTTCTTATTGACGATGAAACACAGATATTGCATCGGAATTACATACAAAAGGCACAATGCCGACTTAAGAACAAGAAGACTGACTCTTCTTACTGTCTATGTTTTGAACCTTTCGTGTGAGACCAGTTATAGAGTCCGATGCTTCACTTCAGGATTACTGCATCCCTTGGACCTTCTTATTGACGACGAAACACAGAATTTGCATCGGAATTAGATACAAGAGTTACAGTGCGAACTTAAGAACAAGGAGACTGACTCATCTTACTGTCTACGACTTGTACCTTTCCAATGAGCCCAGTTTTAGATTCCGATGCTTCACTGCAGGTTTACTGTATCCCTCGGACCTTCTCATTGACGATGAAATACTGATATTGCATCGGAATTACATACAAAAGGCACAATGCCGACATATGAACAAGTAGTCTGACTCTTCTTACTGTCTATGTTTTGAATCTTTCCTGTGAGACAAGTTTGGATTCCGATGCTTCACGTAAGGTTTACCGTATCCCTTGGACATTCTTATTGACAATGAAACACAGAAATGGCATCGGAATTAAATACAAAACGCACAACGCCGACTTAAGTACAAGAAGACTGACTCTACTTACTGTCTATGTTTGAACCGTTCCTGTCAGACGAGTTTTAGATTCCAATGCTTCACTTCAGTTTTACTGTATCCCTTGGACCCTGTTATTGACGATGAAACACAGAGAATACATCGGAATTAAATACAAATGGAACAATGCCCTCTCACGTACAAGAAAACTGACCCTTCGTACTATCTAAGCTTTGAACCATTCCTGTGAGACCAGTTTTAGATTCCGATGCTTCACTATAGTTTTACTATATCCCTTGGACCTTCTTATTGACGATGAAACCCAGAAATTGCATCGGAATTAAATACATAAGGCACAATGCCGCCTTAAGTTCAAGGAGAGTGACTCTTCTTACTGTCTTTGTTTTGAACCTTTCCTGTAAGACCAGTTTTAGATTCCGATTCTTCACTTCAGTTTTACTATATCACTTGAACCTTCTTATTGACGATGAAACCCAGAAATTGCATCGGAATTAAATACATAAGGCACACTGCCGACTTAAGTACAAGAAGAGTGACTCTTCTTACTGTCTATGATTTGAACCATCCCTGTGAGACCCGTTTTAATTCCGATGCTTCACTTCAGGTTTGCTGTATAACTTGGACCATCTTATTGGCGATGAAACACAGAAATTGCATCAGAATTAAATACAAATGGCAGAATGCCGACTTCAGTACAAGAAGACTGACTCTTCTTACTGTCTATGCTCTGAACCTTTCCTGTGAGACCAGTTTTAGATCCCGATGCCTCACTTCAGGTATACTGTATCCCTTTGATCATCTTATTGAAGATGAAATACAGATATTGCATCGGAAATAAATACAAAAGGCACAATGCCGACTTATTTACAAGAGGAATGACTCTTGTTACATTCTATGATTTGAGCATTTCCTGTGAGACGACTTTTAGATGTCGATGGATCACTTCCGGTTTACTGTATCCCTTGGACCTTCTTATTGACGAAGGAACACAGAAATTGCATCGGAAATAATACTAATTGAACAGTGCCGATTTAAGTACAAGAAGACTGACTGTTCTTACTCTCTATGATCTGAGCCTTTCCTGTGAGACCAGTTATAGATTTCGATGCTTCACTTCTGGTTTACTGTATCCCTTGGACCAGCTTATTGACGAAGAAACGCAGAAATTGCATCGAAATTAAATACAAAAGGCACAATTCCGACTTATGTACAAGAAGACCGACTCTTCTTACTGTCTATGTTTTGAACCTTTCCTGTGAGACCAGTTTTAGATTCCGATGCTTCACTACAGTTTTACTATATCCCTTGGACCTTCTTATTGACGATGAAACCCAGAAATTGCATCGGAATTAAATACATAAGGCACAATGCCGCTTTAAGTTCAAGAAGAGTGACTCTTCTTACTGTCTTTGTTTTGAACCTTTCCTGTAAGACCAGTTTTAGATTCCGATTCTTCACTTCAGTTTTACTATATCCCTTGGACCTTCTTATTGACGATGAAACCTAGAAATTGCATCGGAATTAAATACATAAGGCACACTGCCGACTTAAGTACAAGAAGAGTGACTCTTCTTACTGTCTATGATTTGAACCATCCCTGTGAGACCCGTTTTAATTCCGATGCTTCACTTCAGGTTTGCTGTATAACTTGGACCATCTTATTGGCGATGAAACACAGAAATTGCATCAGAATTAAATACAAATGGCAGAATGCCGACTTCAGTACAAGAAGACTGACTCTTCTTACTGTCTATGCTCTGAACCTTTCCTGTGAGACCAGTTTTAGATCCCGATGCCTCACTTCAGGTATACTGTATCCCTTTGATCATCTTATTGAAGATGAAATACAGAAATTGCATCGGAAATAAATACAAAAGGCACAATGCCAACTTATTTACAAGAGGAATGACTCTTGTTACATTCTATGATTTGAGCATTTCCTGTGAGACGACTTTTAGATGTCGATGGATCACTTCAGGTTTACTGTATCCCTTGGACCTTCTTATTGACGAAGGAACACAGAAATTGCATCGGAAATAATACTAATTGAACAGTGCCGATTTAAGTACAAGAAGACTGACTGTTCTTACTCTCTATGATTTGAGCCTTTCCTGTGAGACCAGTTATAGATTTCGATGCTTCACTTCTGGTTTACTGTATCCCTTGGACCAGCTTATTGACGAAGAAACGCAGAAATTGCATCGAAATTAAATACAAAAGTCACAATTCCGACTTATGTACAAGAAGACCGACTCTTCTTACTGTCTATGTTTTGAACCTTTCCTGTGAGACCAGTTTTAGATTCCGATGCTTCACTTCAGTTTTACTATATCCCTTGGACCTTCTTATTGACGATGAAACCCAGAAATTGCATCGGAATTAAATACATAAGGCACAATGCCGCCTTAAGTTCAAGAAGAGTGACTCTTCTTACTGTCTTTGTTTTGAACCTTTCCTGTAAGACCAGTTTTAGATTCCGATTCTTCACTTCAGTTTCACTGTATACTTTGGACCTTCCAATTGACGACGAAACACAGAAATTACTTCGGAATTAAATACAAAACGCACAACGCCGACTTTAGTACAATATGACTGACACTTCTTACTGTCTACGTTTTGAACATTTCCTGTGTGACCAGTTTTAGATTCCGATGATTCACTTCAGGTTTACTGTATCCCTTGGACCTTCTTATTGACGATGATACACCGAAATTGCATCGGAATTAAATACATAAGGCACAATGCCGCCTTAAGTACAAGAAGACAAACTCTTGTTAATGTCTTTGTTTTGAACTTTCCTGTGAGACCAGTTTTAGATTCCGATTCTTCACTTCAGGTTTACCGTATCCCTTGGACCTTCTTATTGACGATGAAACACAGGAATAGCATCGGAATGAAATACATAAGGCACAATGCCGACTTAAGTACAAGAAGACTGACTCTTCATACTGTCTATGTTTTGAACCGTCCCTGTGAGACCCGTTTTAATTACGATGCTTCACTTCAGGTTTACTGTATAACTTGGACCATCTTATTGGCGATGAAACACAGAAATTGCATCGGAATTAAGTACAAAAGGCACAATGCCGACTTAAGTACAAGAAGAATGACTCTTCTTACTGTCTGTGTTCTGATACTTTCCTGTGAGACCAGTTTTAGATTCCTATGCCTCACATCAGGTTTACTGTGTCCCTTTGATCAACTTATTGAAGATGAAACACAGAAATTGCATCGGAATTAAATACGAAATGCACAATGCCGACATATGGACAAGAAGACTCACTCTTCTTACTCTCTATGTTTTCAATCTCTCCTGTGAGACCAGTTTAGATTTCGATGCTTCACTTCAGGTTTACCGTATCCCTTGGACCTTCTTATTGACAATGAAACACAGAAATGGCATCGGAATTAAATACAAAAGGCACAATGGCGTCTTAAGTACAAGAGGACTGTCTCTTATTAGATTCTATGATTTGAGCCTTTCCTGTGAGACTAGTTATAGATATCGATGCTTCACCTCAGGTTTTCTGTATCCCTTGGACATTGTTATTCATGATGAAACACAGAAATTGCATCAGAATTAAATACAAATGGCAGAATGCCGACTTCAGTACAAGAAGACTGACTCTTCTTACTGTCTATGCTCTGAACCTTTCCTGTGAGACCAGTTTTAGATCCCGATGCCTCACTTCAGGTATACTGTATCCCTTTGATCATCTTATTGAAGATGAAATACAGAAATTGCATCGGAAATAAATACAAAAGGCACAATGCCGACTTATTTACGAGAGGAATGACTCTTGTTACATTCTATGATTTGAGCATTTCCTGTGAGACGACTTTTAGATGTCGATGGATCACTTCAGGTTTACTGTATCCCTTGGACCTTCTTATTGACGAAGGAACACAGAAATTGCATCGGAAATAATACTAATTGAACAGTGCCGATTTAAGTACAAGAAGACTGACTGTTCTTACTCTCTATGATCTGAGCCTTTCCTGTGGGACCAGTTATAGATTTCGATGCTTCACTTCTGGTTTACTGTATCCCTTGGACCAGCTTATTGACGAAGAAACGCAGAAATTGCATCGAAATTAAATACAAAAGGCACAATTCCGACTTATGTACAAGAAGACCGACTCTTCTTACTGTCTATGTTTTGAACCTTTCCTGTGAGACCAGTTTTAGATTCCGATGCTTCACTTCAGTTTTACTATATCCCTTGGACCTTCTTATTGACGATGAAACCCAGAAATTGCATCGGAATTAAATACATAAGGCATAATGCCGCTTTAAGTTCAAGAAGAGTGACTCTTCTTACTGTCTTTGTTTTGAACCTTTCCTGTATAACCAGTTTTAGATTCCGATTCTTCACTTCAGTTTTACTATATCCCTTGGACCTTCTTATTGACGATGAAACCCAGAAATTGCATCGGAATTAAATACATAAGGCACACTGCCGACTTAAGTACAAGAAGAGTGACTCTTCTTACTGTCTATGATTTGAACCATCCCTGTGAGACCCGTTTTAATTCCGATGCTTCACTTCAGGTTTGCTGTATAACTTGGACCATCTTATTGGCGATGAAACACAGAAATTGCATCATAATTAAATACAAATGGCAGAATGCCGACTTCAGTACAAGAAGACTGACTCTTCTTACTGTCTATGCTCTGAACCTTTCCTGTGAGACCAGTTTTAGATCCCGATGCCTCACTTCAGGTATACTGTATCCCTTTGATCATCTTATTGAAGATGAAATACAGAAATTGCATCGGAAATAAATACAAAAGGCACAATGCCGACTTATTTACAAGAGGAATGACTCTTGTTACATTCTATGATTTGAGCATTTCCTGTGAGACGACTTTTAGATGTCGATGGATCACTTCAGGTTTACTGTATCCCTTGGACCTTCTTATTGACGAAGGAACACAGAAATTGCATCGGAAATAATACTAATTGAACAGTGCCGATTTAAGTACAAGAAGACTGACTGTTCTTACTCTCTATGATTTGAGCCTTTCCTGTGAGACCAGTTATAGATTTCGATGCTTCACTTCTTTTTTACTGTATCCCTTGGACCAGCTTATTGACGAAGAAACGCAGAAATTGCATCGAAATTAAATACAAAAGGCACAATTCCGACTTATGTACAAGAAGACCGACTCTTCTTACTGTCTATGTTTTGAACATTTCCTGTGTGACCAGTTTTAGATTCCGATGACTCACTTCAGGTTTACTGTATCCCTTGGACCTTCTTATTGACGATGATACACCGAAATTGCATCGGAATTAAATACATAAGGCACAATGCCGCCTTAAGTACAAGAAGACAAACTCTTGTTAATGTCTTTGTTTTGAACTTTCCTGTGAGACCAGTTTTAGATTCCGATTCTTCACTTCAGGTTTACCGTATCCCTTGGACCTTCTTATTGACGATGAAACACAGGAATAGCATCGGAATGAAATACATAAGGCACAATGCCGACTTAAGTACAAGAAGACTGACTCTTCATACTGTCTATGTTTTGAACCGTCCCTGTGAGACCCGTTTTAATTACGATGCTTCACTTCAAGTTTACTGTATAACTTGGACCATCTTATTGGCGATGAAACACAGAAATTGCATCGGAATTAAGTACAAAAGGCACAATGCCGACTTAAGTACAAGAAGAATGACTCTTCTTACTGTCTGTGTTCTGATACTTTCCTGTGAGACCAGTTTTAGATTCCTATGCCTCACATCAGGTTTACTGTGTCCCTTTGATCAACTTATTGAAGATGAAACACAGAAATTGCATCGGAATTAAATACGAAATGCACAATGCCGATATATGGACAAGAAGACTCACTCTTCTTACTCTCTATGTTTTCAATCTCTCCTGTGAGACCAGTTTAGATTTCGATGCTTCACTTCAGGTTTACCATATCCCTTGGACCTTCTTATTGACAATGAAACACAGAAATGGCATCGGAATTAAATACAAAAGGCACAATGGCGTCTTAAGTACAAGAGGACTGTCTCTTATTAGATTGTATGATTTGAGCCTTTCCTGTGAGACTAGTTATAGATATCGATGCTTCACCTCAGGTTTACTGTATCCCTTGGACATTGTTATTCATGATGAAACACAGAAATTGCATCGGAATTTAATACAAAACGCACAATGCCCACTCAAGTACAAGTAGACTGACCCTTCTCACAGTCTATGCTTTGAATCATTCCTGTGAGACCAGTTTTAGATTCCGATTCTTCACTTCAGGTTTACCGTATCCCTTGGACCTTCTTATTGACGATGAAACACAGGAATAGCATCGGAATGAAATACTTAAGGCACAATGCCGACTTAAGTACAAGAAGACTGACTCTTCTTACTGTCTATGTTTTTAACCGTCCCTGTGAGACCCGTTTTAATTACGATGCTTCACTTCAGGTTTACTGTATAACTTGGACCATCTTATTGGCGATGAAACACAGAAATTGCATCGGAATTAAGTACAAAAGGCACAATGCCGACTTAAGTACAAGAAGAATGACTCTTCTTACTGTATATGATCTGAACTTTTCCTGTGAGACCAGTTTTAGATTCCTATGCCTCACTTCAGGTTTACTGTGTCCCTTTGATCAACTTATTGAAGATGAAACACAGAAATTGCATCGGAATTAAATACTGAAATGCACAATGCCGACATATGGACAAGAAGACTCACTCTTCTTACTCTCTTTGTTTTGAATCTCTCCTGTGAGACCAGTATAGATTTCGATGCTTCCCTTCAGGTTTACCGTAAAAAATATTGACGATGAAACACAGAAATTGCATGGGAATTAAAATCAAAAGGCACAATGCCGACTTAAGTGCAAGAGAGCTAACTCTTTTTACATTCTATGATTTGAGCCCATCCTGTGACACCAGTTTTAGATATCGATGATTCACCTCAGGTTTACTGTATCCCTTGGACATTGTTATTCATGATGAAACACAGATATTGCATCGGAATTTAATACAAAACGCACAATGCCCACTCAAGTACGAGCAGACTGACCCTTCTCACAGTCTATGCTTTGAATCATTCCTGTGAGACAAGTTTTAGATTCCGATCATGCACTTCAGATTTACTATATCCTTTGGACCTTCTTATTGACGATGAAACACAGATATTGCATCGGAATTACATACAAAAGGCATAATGCCGACTTAAGTGCAAGAAGACTGACTCTACTTACTGTCTATGTTTTGAACCTTCCCTGTGAGACCAGTTTAAGATTCCGATGCTTCACTTCAGGTTTACAGTATCACTTGGACCTTCTTATTGACGATGAAACACAGAAATGGCATCGGAATTAAATACAAAACGCACAAGGCCCACTTAAGTACAAGAGGACTGACTCTTCTTACTGTGTATGCTTTGAACCTTTCCTGTGAGACCAGTTTTAGATTCCGATGCTTCACTTCATATTTACTGTATCCGTTGGGCCTACATTATGACGGCCAAACACTGAAATTGCATCGGGAATAAATACAAGAGCCACAATGCCGAGTTAAGTACAACAAGACTGCCTCTTCTTACATCTAAGATTTGAGCCTTTCCTGTGAGACCAGTTTAGATATCGATGCTTCACGTCAGGTTTACTGTATCCCTTGGAACCATCCTATTGACGATGAAACACAGAAATTGCATGGGAGGTATATTCTAAACGCTCAATGGCGACTGAACTACAAGAAGACTGACTCTTCTTACTGACTATGTTTTGAACCTGTTCTGTGAGACCAGTTTAAGATTTCGATGCTTCACTTCAGGATTACAGTATCCCTTGGTCCATCTTATTGACGATGAAACACAGAAATTGCATCGGAATTAAATACGAAGGCATAATGTTGACTTAAGAACGAGAAGACTGACTCCTCTTGCTGTCTATGTTTGGAGCCTTTCCTGTGAGACCAGTTTTACATTCCGATGCTCCACTTCAGGTTTACTGTATACCCTAGACCTTCTTATTGACGACAAAACACAGAAATTGCATCGGAATTAAATACAAAAAGCACAATGCCGACTTCAGTCCAAGAAGGCTGATTCCTCTTACCGTCAATGATTTGAACCTTTCCTGTAAGACCAGTTTTAGATTCCGATGCTTCACTTCAGGGTTACTGTAACCCTTGGACCTTCTTATTGACAATGAAACACAGAAATTGCATCGGAATTAAATACAAGGGCACAATGCCGAATTAAGTACAAGAAGGCTGACTCTTCTTACTGTCTATGTTTTGAACTTTCCTGTGAGACCTGTTTTAGATTCCGAAGCTTCACTTCCGGTTTACTGTATCCCTTGGACCTTATTATTGACGATGAAACACAATAATTGCGTCGGAATTAAATACAAAATGCACAACGCCGATGTAAGTACAAGATGACTGACACTTCTTACTGTCTATGTTTTGAACATTTCCTGTGAGACCAGTTTTAGATTCCGATGATTCACTTGAGGTTTACTGTATCCCTTGGACCATCTTATTGGCGATGAAACACAGAAATTGCATCGGAATTAAATACAAAAGGCACAATTATGACTTAGGAAAAAGAGGACTGACTCGTCTTACATTCTATGATTCGAGCCCTTCCTGTGAGACCAGATTCAGATATCGATGCTTCACTTCAGGTTTACTGTATCCCTTGGACCTTCTTGTTGACGAAGTAACACAGAAATTGCATCGGAATTAAATACAAAAGGCGCAATGCCGACTTAAGTACAAGAGGACTGACTCTTCTTACATTCTATATTTTGAGCCTTTCCTGTGAGACCAGTTTAAGATTCTGATGCTTCAGTTCAGGTTTACTGTATCCCTTCTACCTTCGTATTGATGATGAAACAGAAATTGCATCGGAATTCAATACAAAAGGCACAATGCCGACTTAAGGACAAGAAGACTGACTCTTCTTACTCTCTATGTTTTGGACCTTTCCTGTGAGACCAGTTTTAGAATCCGATGCTTCACTTCTAGTTTAGAGTAACCCTTGGACATTCTCATTGACGACGAAACACAGAAATTTCATCGGAATTAAATACAAAAGTCACAATGCCAACATAAGTTCAAGGAGGCTGACTCTTCTTTCTGTTTACGACTTGTACCTTTCCTGTGACACCAGTTTTAGATTCCGATGCTTCACTGTGGTTTACTGTATCCCTTGGACCTTCTCATTGACAATGAAAAACTGACATTGCATGGGAATTAAATACAAAAGGCACAATGCCGACTTCAGTACAAGAAGACTGACTCTACTTACTGTCTATGTTTTGAACGGTTCCTGTCAGACCAGTTTTAGATTCCGATGATTCACCTCAGGTTTACCGTATCACTTGGACCTTCGTATTGACTATGAAACACAGAAATGGCATCGGAATTAAATACAAAAGGCACAATGCCGACTTAAGCACAAGAGGACTGTCTCTTATTACATTCTATGATTTGAGCCTTTCCTGTGAGACGACTTTTAGATGTCGATGGTTCACTTCAGGTTTACTGTATCCCTTGGACCTTCTTATTGACAAAGGAATACAGAAATTGCATCGGAAATAATACTAATGGATCAATGCCGATTTAAGTACAAAAAGACTGACTCGTCTTACTCTCTATGTTTCGAGCCTATCCTGTGAGCCCAGTTATAGATATCTATGCTTCGCTTCAGGATTACAGTATCCCTTGGACCTGCTTATTGACGAAGAAACGCTGAAATTGCATCGGAATTAAGTACAAAAGGCACAATGCCGACTTAGGTACAAGAAGACTGACTCTTCTTACTGTCAATGTTTTGAACCTTTCCTGTGAGACAAGTTTTAGATTCCGATGCTTCACTTCAGTTTCACTATATCCCTTGGACCTTCTTATTGACGATGAAACGCAGAAATTGCATTGGAATTAAATACATAAGGCACAATGCCGCCTTAAGTTCAAGAAGACTGATTCTTCTTACTGTCTTTGTTTTCGAACCTTTCCTGTGACACCAGTTTTAGATTCCGATGCTGCACTTCAGCATTACTGTATTCCTTGGATCTTGATATTGAAGTTGAAGTACAGAAATTGCAACGGGATGATATACAAATGCACACTGCCGACTTAAGTACAAGAAGAGTGACACGTCTTACTGTCTATGATTTCAGTCTTTATTGTGAGACTAATTTTAGATTGCGATGCTTCACTTCAGATTTACTGTATCCCTTGGACTTTCCAAATGACGATGAAACACAGAGATTGCACTGGAATTAAATACAAAACGCACAACGCCGACTAAATTACAAGATGACTGTACCTTCTTACAGTCTACGCTTTGAACCTTTCCTGTGAGACCAGTTTTAGATTCCGATGCTGCACTTCAGATTTACTAAATCCCATGGACCTTCTTATTGACGATGAAACACAGATATTGCATCGGAATTACATACAAAAGGCACAATGCCGACTTAAGAACAAGAAGACTGGCTCTTCTAACTGTCTATGTTTTGAACCTCTCGTGTGAGACCAGTTTTAGAGTCCGATGCTTCACTTCAGGATTACTGTATCCCTTGGACTTTCTTATTGACGACGAAACACAGAATTTGCATCGGAATTATATACAAGAGTTACAGTGCGAACTTAAGAACCAGGAGACTGACTCATTTTACTGTCTACGACTTGTACCTTTCCTATGAGCCCAGTTTTAGATTCCGATGCTTCACTGCAGGTTTACTGTATCCCTTGGACCTTCTCATTGCCGATGAAAAACTGATATTGCATCGGAATTAAATACAAAAGGCACAATGCCGACATATGAACAAGAAGACTGACTCATCTTACTGTCTATTTATTGAATCTTTCCTGTGAGACAAGTTTAGATTCCGATGCTTCACTTCAGGTTTACCGTATCCCTTGGACATTCTTATTGACAATGAAACACAGAAATGGCATCGGAATTAAATACAAAACGCACAATGCCGACATATGAACAAGAAGACTGTCTCTTCTTACTGTCTATGTTTTGAATCTTTCCTGTGAGACAAGTTAAGATTCCGATGCATCACTTCAGGTTGTCCGTATCCCTTGGACCTTCTTATTGACAATGAAACACAGAAATGGCATCGGAATTAAATACAAAAGGCACAATGCGGACTTAATTACAAGAGGAATGACTCTTGTTACATTCTATGATTTGAGCATTTCCTGTGAGACGACTTTTAGATGTCGATTGTTCACTTTAGGTTTACTGTATCCTATAGACCTTCTTATTGACGAACGAACACAGAAATTGCATCGGAAATAATACTAATGGCACAATGCCGATTTAAGTACAAGAAGACTGACTCTTCTTACTCTCTATGATTTGAGCCTTTCCTGTGAGACCAGTTATAGATTTCGATGCTTCACTTCAGTTTTACTATATCCCATGGACCTTCTTATTGACGATGAAACCAAGAAATTGCATCGGAATTAAATACATAAGGCACAATGCCGCCTTAAGTTCAAGAAGAGTGACTCTTCTTACTGTCTTTGTTTTGAACCTTTCCTGTGAGACCAGTTTTAGATTCCGATGCTTCACTTCAGATTTACTGTATCCGTTGGATCTTCATATTGACGATGATGTACAGAAATTGCATCGGAATGAAATACAGAAGCACACTGCCGACTTAAGTACAAGAAGAGTGACTCTTCTTCCTGTCTATGATTTTATCTTTTCTGTGAGACCAGTTTTAGATTCCGATGCTTCACTTCAGATTCACTGTATACTTTGGACCTTCCAGTTGACGATGAAACACAGAAATTACTTCGGAATTAAATACAAAACGCACAACGCCGACTTTAGTACAAGATGACTGACACTTCTTACTGTCTATGTTTTGATCATTTCCTGTGTGACCAGTTTTAGATTCCGATGATTCACTTTCGGTTTACTGTATACCTTGGAACTACTTATTGACGATGAAACACAGGAAATGCATCGGAATCAAATACATAAGGCACAATGCCGACTTAAGTACAAGAAGACTGACTCTTCTTACTGTCTATGTTTTGAACCGTCCCTGTGAGACCCGTTTTAATTACGATGCTTCACTTCAGGTCTACTGTATAACTTGGACCATCTTATTGGCGATGAAACACAGAAATTGCATCGGAATTAAGTACTAAAGGCACAATGCCGACTTAAGTACAAGAAGACTGACTCTTCTTACTGTACATGTTTTCAACCTATCCTGTGAGACCGGTTCTAGATTCCGATCTTTCACTTCAGGTTTACTGTATCGCTTGGACCTTCTTATTGACGATGAAACACAGAAATTGCATTGGAATTAGAATCAAAAGGCACAATGCCGACTTAAGTGCAAGAGAGCTAACCCTTTTTACATTATATGATTTGTGCCTATCCTGAGACACCAGTATCAGATATCGATGCTTCACCTCAGGTTTACTGTATCCCTTGGACCTTCTTATTGACGATGAAACACAGAAATTGCATCGGAATTACATACAAAAGGCATAATGCCGACTTAAGTACAAGAAGACTGACTCTACTTACTGTCTAAGTTTTGAACCTTCCCTGTGAGACCAGTTTAAGATTCCGATGTTTCACTTCAGGTTTCCAGTATCTCTTGGTCCTTCTTACTGACGATGAAACACAGAAATTGCATCGGAATTAAATACAAAGGCATAATGTTGACTTAAGAACGAGATGACTGACTCTTCTTACTGTCTATGTTTGGAGCCTTTCCTGTGAGATCAGTTTTACATTCCGATGTATCACTTCAGGTTTACTGTATACCCTAGACTTTCGTATTGACGACAAAACACAGGAATTGCATCGGAATTAAATACAAATGGCACAATGCCGCCTTCAGTCCAAGAAGGCTGATTCGTCTTACCGTCAATGTTTTGAACCTTTCCTGTGAGACCAGATTTAGATTCCGATGGTTCACTTCAGGGTTACTGTAACCCTTGGAGCTTCTTGTTGACAATGAAACACAGAAATTGCATCGGAATTAAATACAAAGGCACAATGCCGAATTAAGTACAAGAAGACTGACTCTTCTTACTGTTTATGTTTTGAACCTTTCCTGTAAAAACCTGTTTTAGATTCCGATGCTTCACTTACGGTTTGCTGTATCTCTTGGACCAACTTATTGACGATGAAACACAATAATTGCATCGGAATTAAATACAAAACGCACAATGCCGACATATGAACAAGATGACTGACTCTTCCTACTGTCTATGTTTTGAATCTTTCCTGTGAGACCAGTTTTAGATTCCGATGCTTCGCTTCATGTTTACTGTATCCGTAGGGCCCACGTATTGACGGCCAAACACAGAAATTGTATCGGGAACAAATACAAGAGCAACAATGCCGAGTTAAGTACAACTAGACTGCCTCCTCTTACAATCTGAGATATGGGCGTTTCCTGTGAGACCAGTTTAAGATTCCGATGCTTCACTTCAGGTTTACAGTATCTCTTGGACCTTCTTATTGACGATGAAACACAGAAATTGCATCGGAATTAAATACAAAAGGCTCAATGCCGACTTAAGTATAAGAAGACTGACTCTTCTCACTGTCTTTGTTTTGAACCTTCCTGTGAGACCAGTTTTAGTTTCCGATGCTTCACTTCAGGCTTACTATATCCCTTGGACCTTCTTATTGACGATGAAACACAATAATTGCATCGGAATTAAATACAAAACGCACAATGCCGACATATGAACAAGAAGACTGACTCTTCTTACTGTCTATGTTTTGAATCTTCCCTGTGAGACCACTTTAGATTCCGATGCTTCTCTTCAGGTTTACCGTATCCCTTGGACCTTCTTATTGACAATGAAACACAGAAATGGCATCGGACATAAATACAAAAGGCACAATGCCGACTTAAGTACAAGAGGACTGACTCTTATTACATTCTATGATTTGAGCCTTTCCTGTGAGACCAGTTATAGATATCGATGCTTCACTTCTGGTTTACTGTATCCCTTGGACCTGCTTATTGACGAAGAAACGCAAAATTGCATCGGAATTACATACTTAGGCACAATGCCGACTTAAGTACAAGAAGACTGACTCTTCACACTGTCTATGTTTTGAACCTTTCCTGAGAGACCGGATTTAGATTCCGATGCTTCACTTCATGTTTACTGTATCCGTAGGGCCTACGTATTGGCGGCCAAACACAGAAATTGCATCGGGAATAAATACAAGAGCAACAATGCCGAGTTAAGTACAACTAGACTGCCTCTTCTTACATTCTGAGATATGAGCGTTTCCTGTGAGACCAGTTTAGATATCGATGCTTCACCTCAGGGTTACTGTATCCCTTGGACCTTCTTATTGACGACGAAAGACAGAAATTGCATCGGAATTAAATACAAAAGTCACAATGTCGACTTAAGTACAAGAAGACTGACTCTTCATACTGTATATGCTTTGAACCGTTCCTGTGAGACCAGTTTTAGATTCCGATCTTTCACTTCAGGTTTACTGTATCGCTTGGACCTACTTATTGACGATGAAACACAGAAATTGCATTGGAATTAAAATAAAAAGGCACAATGCCGACTTAAGTGCAAGAGAGCTAACTCTTTTTACATTCTATGATTTGAGCCTATCCTGTGAGACCAGTTTTAGATATCGATGCTTCACCTCAGGTTTACTGTATCACTTGGACCTTCTTATTGACGATGAAACACAGAAATTGCATCGGAATTTAATACAAAACGCACAATGCCCACTCAAGTACAAGTAGACTGACCCTTCTCACAGTCTATGCTTTGAATCATTCCTGTGAGACAAGTTTTAGATTCCGATCATGCAATTCAGATTTACTATATCCTTTGGACCTTCTTATTGACGATGAAACACAGATATTGCATCGGAATTACATACAAAAGGCATAATGCCGACATAAGTACAAGAAGACTGACTCTACTTACTGTCTATGTTTTGAACCTTCCCTGTGAGACCAGTTTAGGATTCCGATGCTTGACTTCAGGTTTACAGTATCCCTTGGACCTTCTTATTGACGATGAAACACAGAAATTGCATCGGAATTAAATACAAAAGGCACAATGCCGACTTCAGTCCAAGAAGGCTGATTCCTCTCACCGTCAATGTTTTGAACCTTTCCTATGAGACCAGTTTTAGATTCCGATGCTTCACTTCAGGGTTACTGTATCCCTTGGAGCTTCTTATTGACAATGAAACACAGAAATTGCATCGGAATTAAATACAAAGGCACAATGCCGAATTAAGTACAAGAAGACTGACTCTTCTTACTGTTTATGTTTTGAACCTTTCCTGTGAGACCTGTTTTAGATTCCGATGCTTCACTTCCGGTATACTGTATCCCTTGGACCTTCTTATTGACGATGAAACACAATAATTGCATCGGAATTAAATACAAAGCGCACAATGCCGACATATGAACAAGAAGACTGACTCTTCTTACTGTCTATGTTTTCAATCTTCCCTGTGAGACCACTTTAGATTCCGATGCTCCACTTCAGGTTTACGGTATCCCTTGGACCTTCTTATTGACAATGAAACACAGAAATGGCATCGGACTGAAATGCAAAAGGCACAATGCTGACTTAAGTACAAGAAGACTGACTCTTCTTACTGTCTATGATTTTAGACTTTCCTGTGAGACCAGATTTTGATTCCGATGATTCACTTCAGGTTTACTGAATCGCTTTGACCTTCTTAATGACGATGAAACACAGAAATAGCATGGAATTAAATACGTAAGGCACAATGGCGCCCAAAGTACAAGAAGACTGGCCCTTTCTTACTGTCTTAGTTTTGAACCTTTCCTGTGAGACCAGTTTTAGATTCCAATGCTTCATTTCAGGTTTTCCTGTATCGCTTTTACCTTCCTATTGACGATGAAACACAGAAATAGCGTCGGAATGAAGTACATATGGCACAATGCCGACTTAAGTACTAGAAGACTGATTCTTCTTACTGTCTATGTTTTGAACCTTCCCTGTGAGACCCGTTTTAATTACGATGCTTCACTTCTGGTTTACTGTATAGCTTGGACCATCTTATTGGCGACGAAACACAGAAATTGCATCGGATGAAATACAAAAGGCACAATGCCGACTTAAGTACAAGAGGACTGACTCTTATTACTTTCTATGATTTGAGCCTTTCCTGTGAGACGACTTTTAGATGTCGATGGTTCACTTCAGGTTTACTGTATCCCTTGGACCTTCTTAATGACGATGAATCACAGATATTGCATCGGAATTAAATACAAAAGCCTCAATGCCTACTCAAGTGAAAGAAGACTGACTCTTCATACTGTATATGTTTTGAACGTTTCCTGTGAGACCAGTTTTAGATTCCGATGCTTCACTTCAGGTTCACTGTATCGCGTGAACCTTCTCTTTGACGACGAAAGACAGAAATTGCATCGGAATTAAATACAAAAGGCACAATGCCGACTTAAGGAGAAGAGGATGGACTCATCTTACTGTCTATGTTTTGAACCTTTCCTGTGAGACTAATTTTAGATTCCGATGCTTCACTTCAGGTTTACTGTATCCCTTGGACCTTCTTATTGACGATGGAACACAGAAATTGCATCGGAATTAAATACAAAAGGCACAATGCCCTCTTAAGCACAGAAGACAGACCCTTCTTACTGTCTATGCTTTGAACCTTTCCTGTTAGACCAGATTTAGATTCCGATGCTTCACTTCAGTTTTACTATATGACTTCGACCTTCTTATTGGCGATGAAACCCAGAAATTGCATCGGAATTAAATTCAAAACAGACAATGTCGACTTAAGTACAAGAAGACTGACTCTACTTACTGTCTATGGTAGAACCTTCCCTGTGAGACCAGTTTTAGATTCCGATGCTTCACTTCAGGTTTACTGTAAACCTTGGACCTTCTTATTGACGATGAAACACAGAAATCGCATCGGAATTAAATACAAAAGGCACAAAGGTGACGTAAGTACAAGGGGACTGACTCTTCTTACTGTCTATGCTTTGAACCTTTCCCGTGAGACCAGTTTTAGATTCCGATGCTTCGCTTCAGATTTACTGTATCCCTTGGACCGTCTTATTGACGATGAAACACAGAAATTGCTTCGGAATTAAATACAAAAGGCACAATGCCGACTTAAGTACAAGAAGACTGACTCATCTTACTGTCTATGCTTTGAACCTTTCCTGTTAGACCAGATTTAGATTCCGATGCTTCACTTCAGTTTTACTATATGACTTCGACCTTCTTATTGGCGATGAAACCCAGAAATTGCATCGGAATTAAATTCAAAACAGACAATGTCGACTTAAGTACAAGAAGACTGACTCTACTTACTGTCTATGGTTTGAACCTTCCCTGTGAGACCAGTTTTAGATTCCGATGCTTCACTTCAGGTTTACTGTAAACCTTGGACCTTCTTATTGACGATGAAACACAGAAATTGCATCGGAAGTAAGTACAAAAGGCACAATGCCGACTTCAGTACAAGAAGAGTGACTCATCTTACTGTCTATGTTTTGAACCTTTCCTGTGAGACCAGAATTAGATTCCGATGCTTCACTTCAGGTTTACTGTATCCCTTGGATCCTCTTATTGGCGATGAAACACAGAAATTGCATCGGAATTAAATACAAAACGCACAATGCCTACTTAAGTACAAGAAAACTGACTTTTCTTACTGTCTATGCTTTGAACCTTTCCTGTGAGACCAGTTTTAGATTCCGATGCTTTTCGCGTTTTTTTTATATCGCATATACGAAAAGAGCCGCGAAATATCTGTTAATAATGCCGTGCTTTGAATTTCTTTATCATCATTACCTTTTAACAATGCAAAATATATATATTGAGATATTATTGTTCTGTATGTGGCCTACAATTAAAGGAACGTTTTTTCGAGACTGTAACTCATTCTAAAAATCAACATATCTTCCCTACTTTATAGTTATTGAAAATTGAAATTACTTGGTTATGAACACTGATGTTACAGTTCGTATGATCGTTCAACAACAAAATTTTGCAGTGGATTTTGTTTCTCGGTAAAACACCATTCAATACCACGACTAGCACAAGAACATGAGACTCTTATTTAAAAATACGTTTTCACTATAAAGTTTGCCAGACCAGAACGGAGCACAGCAAGATTCCTATTAGATTTTGACGGTACATTAACTTATTTGTACTGTGTGTTATATACTATCAGCAGCCCGCGTCAACCTTCAACACATCATAAAATCTGCTGATCTGCACTGCAAGTCTGGAAGCTAAAAGAAATAATATTATTTTACTGTTACTTTTCCGCTTCCTTGCGGTATGATAGACTATATTGGAAGTCGTTTGAATACGCCGTGGCAGCGGCTCTTTCGTTCGCCATTCAGCTCAGCACCACAGATAATATTTATATAACTGAAAAATGTCTCAACAGGATGGGATAATAGGCAAGCAAGCTTTAACAATTAATAATGCAAGTTTTCATTTACATATCTCTATTAAAACATTTAAATATTTCAATTGTTACACACCTTTATGAATTCACACGTAATGGTGTACATCTCTTAGTCTCGACAAAAGAATGCTACACTAGCGTTCGCTACTACGACACAGGATATCTTACTCGCTCGACTCCCAGATGAAGAAGACAAAGAAATTGTCATTCGTCACGTATTATATACTAGTTAGTTATTTTAATCTTTGTTCGACATTTATCGTCTGTGGCGGTTTCATTACTCGCCGACGCAGATATTCTCAAAATTAAATAATAAAAAAATACATAATTTTATACCATAACACAATATGATACATATAATTTTCTCGTTACTACATAATATGTTGTTTTTGTTTCTTACTAGACGTTACAATGCCCCCTGGCAGCAATTGACTAACGTTAAGAATGTTCGGCAATATGCTGCCACTAACGTCTGTTTGGTTATTGTCTGTTACCTTGGTTGGAACATTCACTTTAAACTTCTTAGTTCTTTTACACTGTAGGTTTAGTTACACTTTTTATACTGTTCTTACACTTTGCGAGGTGACCATAAACCTAGTCCCAGGGTCATTACATTTATCTGGCTCCCCCATTCGGGCTACGTGCGTTCAGAAAACCTGGGAAAACTGCGCCGGAGCCATAGTCATCTCGCCTGGTTTGTTTTAATAACCAGTTAGATCACAAAAAGTTCAGACTCTATCCAATGTTCACAGATAACAAAGGCTATTTCTGACGACGTGTTAAACTTTTAGTCTCTTTGTTACCAATATACCTTCCACCCTTTTTCACATTTGTGTTCTGTATTGCAATGAAAGTCACTCATTAAATAGTTTTACAGTGGTATAATGAACCGTCTCTGCACTTGCTCACGACAATTGTTTTAAAATGTTCTAGCATTCGTGCAAGTTTACTTCATTAACATGACGAAAACATATTATATCTATACATCACTGAACCGATGAATACTTTGAGTCTGCATCGAGTAACTAAAGAAAAACACAATGTTTGTCACGTCATTTCGTGTCCAATATACCGTTTTCATATTAGTACATTAACCACATAGTTGATAGTTCATTTGAATGACAACAATGTTGTACGGAGCGGGCGGGGCGAAGTAATTGTTGAGTCGCGTCGTTTGGAACGCCGCGTGCCGACGGCCGCTGGGTTCGACGACCGGCTCTCAGTAACAGCGACGTCGTGCTGACGTGGCGCAAGCAGTCGCGAACCGCGCCGAACCATTCGCCGATGTCGGCGAGTTGCCGTGGTTTACCGCGACCGGCCGGCTGGCGGCAAGGCACTCGTCTCTGCTTCTCCGCATGGCTCCCCATCGTAGTGCATGAAACAAACATTCCACAACGGTGTACTGTCTCTAAGGACACAGATTACTAGCTGTGGAAGAAAATGCAACTTGTTTAAAAGTGTTTATTGTTCATTACGTCGTCGTTTCGCTGGTATGCACAGGATGTTTTGGCATGATAAAAGGTTTCTTGTGGCATTGTGACACTGGTATTCAGGGTTCGTCCCACGCACATTGTACTACACACTTTCACTAGTTCTCACGGTTGATACACTGCCAGTGCGTCATTCAACACGCGAAAGTATTTCTGTACACACATACTAAATGTCTCCGTCGAGCGATGTTTGTTTGAATCGACTCCGAACGGATCACTAACTACCGTTTTTACTCATAGTGTACTACTGTTCGTTGAGCACTGCACTATGACAGTTAGTCACTCAACACTCAACTTATACCGACGTATATATTGGTGCAGATACAACAGTCATTTTCTGTCCCTACTACACACAATATTCCGTCCTTTCCAAGGTTGTTTATGCACACAGTTTATTTTTAATGCATAACAACTGTTCTTAGCATAATCACTCTCATCTACATTGAGTCCATTGTGTTACCTTCTCATTACACACTTCTAATACTATTACTAGGCATATATTGCTTTTTTGTAATTATTTAAAGGTGTGTGATTTTTTTTTTGTACATAGCTTTCTTTTCCTCTTTTAGTGTAGCTTGCCAGGTTATCACCCATCTAGCAAACAGATTTTACCATGTACATGACAGCTTGACTTGGGCATATTGTTCAATAAATACTTCATTTAGTACTAGTATTATTTTTAACGGTCCGTCCTACAGGACTACAGTGTAGTTTCCGCGTAACTTGATTCGCGTACCGCGTAATTAATATTCAAGAACGTGTGCCAAGTACACAGGCTTCAATTGAAGCATTAATACATACAAAGTATAGATTACACGGAACGGTTTTGTTTTTTATTGGATTCTGCTCCAGTGTCGTTCTCAGATCACTATTAGCAGTAAACATTACATCACATAATTATTTCGTACTACAAAGTCAATTTTTGGCTAGTATAGACTCTCTCTCAGGGTTCCTTGATTCTAACACAATTACATCTGCTACATATTTATATGAGATTTCATCATTAATTGTACTTACTTACTACAAAATGATTCAAGAAATTAATCATTATTTTATCAACAAAAGATTATTCATTGCTTGAAGAGCATGTAGTATTTTAATGATACTAACTGTCTGTAAACCAAGTCTTCCATTTGCATATTATTGCTCAGTTTACTGATTCTAATTCCTCAAAATTGTAACTATACATAAGTTCTTTCTTAAAACTGACATACTTATACTCTAAAACACAATTGAAATCATCTTACCACTACTATTTACATCAGACATGTCACTGAATAAATAACTTTACATCTTTACGTGGATACAGTCCTTTTATTTTCCCCGTCTGGTGATGTGCTAACAAATAGCTACATTCGTGTGCCAACATCTTCCGAATCTCTTTAGCCACTACTTCCCTCCTCGACCAAGGGATGGAGTAAGTTGCGCGACAGTATGTTTTGTTGGGCATCACCTCTATGTGATAGTGGTACCCTTTGAGTACTCCTGGTCGGTCGGTAAATACCATAGTATATTCCAATAGCAGCTGCGTCAACTGTTGCTTTTGGATATCGCTTAATACAAATGGCACAATGCCGACTTAAGTACAAGAGGACTGACTCTCTAACTTTCTATGATTTGAACCTCTCCTGTGAGTCCAGTTTTAAATTCCGATGCTTCGCTTCAGGTTTACTGTATACATTGCATCTTCTTATTGACGATGAAACCCAGAAATCGCATCGGAATTTAATACAAAAAGGCACAATGCCGACTTAAGTACAAGAGGACTGACACTCACACTTTCTATGATATGAACGTCTCCTGTGAGTCCAGTTTTAGATTCCGATGCTTCACTTCAGGTTTACTGTATCTCTTGGATCTCCTTATTGACGATGAAACACAGAAATTGCATCGGAATTAAATTCAAAAATCACAATGCCGACTTAAGTAAAAGAGGGCTGTCACTCTCACTTTCTATGATTTGAACCTCTATTGTGAGTATAGTTTTAGATTCCGATGTTTCACTTCAGGTTTTGCTGTATCCCTTGGACCTTCTTATTGACGATGAAACACAGAAATTGCAGCGGAGTTAAATTCAAAAGGCACAATGCCGACTTAAGTACAAGAGGACTGACACTCTCACTTTCTATGATTTGAACCTCTCCTGTGAGTCCAGTTTTAGATTCCGATGCTTCACTTCTGGTTTACTGTATATCTTGCACCTTCTTATTGACGATGAAACACAGAAATTGCATCCGAATTTAATACAAAACGCACAATACCGACTTAAATACAAGAGATGTGAGTCTCTAACTTTCTATGATTTGAACCCTTCCTGTGAGTCCAGTTTTAGATTCCGATGCTTCACTTCAGGTTTACTGTACCCCTTAGACTTTCTTATTGACGATGAAACACAGAAATTGCATCCGAATGGATATACAAATGGCATAATGCCGTCTTAATTACAAGTGGACTGACACTCTCACTTTCTATGATTTGAACCTTTATTGTGAGTATAGTTTTAGATTCCGATGTTTCACTTCAGGATTTGCTGTATCCCTTGGACCTTCTTATTGACGATGAAACACAGAAATTGCAGCGGAGTTAAATTCAAAAGGCACAATGCCAACTTAAGTACAAGAGGACTGACACTCTGACTTTCTATGATTTGAACCTCTCCTGTGAGTCTAGTTTTAGATTCCGATGCTTCACTTCAGGTTTACTGTATCCCTTGGACATTCTTATTATCGCTGAAACACAGTAATTGCATCCGAATTTAATACAAATGGCTCAATGCCGACTTAAGTACAAGAGGACTGACACTCTCACTTTCTATGATTTGAACCTCTCCTGTCAGTCCAGTTTTAGATTCCGATGCTTCACTTCAGGTATGCTGTATTCCTTGGACCATCTTATTGACGGGGAAACACAGAAATTGCATCGAAATTAAATTCAAAAAGCACAATGCCGACTTAAGTAAAAGAGAACTGACACTCTCTCTTTCTATGATTTGAACCTCTCCTGTGAGCCCAGTTTTAGATTCCGATGCTTCACTTCAGGTTTACTGTATCCCTTGGACCTTCTTATTGACAATGAAACACAGAAATTGCGTCGGAATTTAATACAAAAGGCACAATGCCGACTTAAGTAAAAGAGGACTGACACTCTAACTTTTGATGATTTGAACCTCTCCTGTGAGCCCAGTTTTAGATTCCTGTGCTTCACTTCAGGTTTACTGTATCCCTTGGACCTTCTTATTGACAATGAAACACAGAAATTGCATCCGAACTTACTACAAATGGCACAATGCCGACTTAAGTACAAGAGGACTGACTCTCTAACTTTCTATGATTTGAACCTGTCCTGTGAGTCCAGTTTTAGATTCCGATGCTTCGCTTCAAGTTTACTGTATCTCTTGGATCTCCTTATTGACGATGAAACACAGAAATTGCATCGGAATTAAATTCAAAAATCACCATGCCGACTTAAGTAAAAGAGGGCTGTCACTCTCACTTTCTATGATTTGAACCTCTATTGTGAGTATAGTTTTAGATTCCGATGTTTCACTTCAGGTTTTGCTGTATCCCTTGGACCTCCTTATTGACGATGAAACATAGAAATTGCGTCGGAGATAAATTCAAAAGGAACAATGCCGACTTAAGTTCAAGAGGACTGAGACTCTCTCTTTCTATGATTTGAACCTCTCCTGTGAGCCCAGTTTTAGATTCCGATGCTTCACTTCAGGTTTACTGTATCCCTTGGACCTTCTTATTGACAATGAAACACAGAAATTGCGTCGGAATTTAATACAAAAGGCACAATGCCGACTTAAGTAAAAGAGGACTGACACTCTTACTTTTGATGATTTGAACCTCTCCTGTGAACCCAGTTTTAGATTCCGATGCGTCACTTCAGGTTTACTGTATCCCTTGGACCTTCTTATTGACAATGAAACACAGAAATTGCATCCGAACTTAATACAAATGGCACAATGCCGACTTAAGTACAAGAGGACTGACTCTCTAACTTTCTATGATTTGAACCTGTCCTGTGAGTCCAGTTTTAGATTCCGATGCTTCGCTTCAAGTTTACTGTATCTCTTGGATCTCCATATTGACGATGAAACACAGAAATTATATCGGAATTAAATTCAAAAATCACCATGCCGACTTAAGTAAAAGAGGGCTGTCACTCTCACTTTCTATGATTTGAACCTCTATTGTGAGTATAGTTTTAGATTCCGATGTTTCACTTCAGGTTTTGCTGTATCCCTTGGACCTCCTTATTGACGATGAAACATAGAAATTGCGTCGGAGTTAAATTCAAAAGGAACAATGCCGACTTAAGTACAAGAGGACTGACACTCTAACTTTCCATGATTTGAACCTCTCCTGTGAGTCCAGTTTTAGATTCCGATGCTTCACTTCAGGTTTACTATATCCCTTGGACCTTCTTATTAACGATGAAACACAGTCATTGCATCCGAATTTAATACAAATGGCTCAATGCCGACTGAAGTACAAGAGGACTGACACTCTCACATTCTATGATTTGAACCTCTCCTGTGAGTCCACTCTTAGATTCCGATGCTTCACTTCAGGTTTAATGTATACCTTGCACCTTCTTATTGACGATGAAACACAGAAATTGCATCGGAATTTAACACAAAAGGCACAATGCCGACTTAAGTGAAAGAGGACTGACACTCTAACTTTCGATGATTTGAACCTCTCCTGTGAGTCCAGATTTAGATTCCGAAGCTTCACTTCAGGTTTACTGTATCCCTTAGACCTTCTTATTGACAATGAAAAACTGAAATTGCATCCGAATTTAATACAAATTGCAAAATGCCGACTTAAGTACAAGAGGACTGACACTCTCACTTTCTATGATTTGAGCGTCTCCTGTGAGTCCAGTTTTAGATTCCGATGATTCACTTCAGGTTTACTGTATCCCTTGGACCTTCTTATTGACGATGAAACACAGAAATTGCATCGGAATTAAATTCAAAAGGCACAATGCCGACTTAAGTAAAAGAGGACTGACACTCTAACTTTTGATGATTTGAACCTCTCCTGTGACTCCAGTTTTAGATTCCGATGCTTCGCTTCAGGTTTACTGTATACATTGCATCTTCTTATTGACGATGAAACCCAGAAATCGCATCGGAATTTAATACAAAAGGCACAATGCCGACTTAAGTACAAGAGGTCTGACACTCACACTTTCTATGATATGAACGTCTCCTGTGAGTCCAGTTTTAAATTCCGATGCTTCACTTCAGGTTTACTGTATCTCTTGGATCTCCTTATTGACGATGAAACACAGAAATTGCATCGGAATTAAATTCAAAAATCACCATGCCGACTTAAGTAAAAGAGGGCGGTCACTCTCACTTTCTATGATTTGAACCTCTATTGTGAGTATAATTTTAGATTCCGATGTTTCACTTCAGGTTTTGCTGTATCCCTTAGACCTCCTTATTGACGATGAAACATAGAAATTGCATCGGAGTTAAATTCAAAAGGCAAAATGCCGACTTAAGTACAAGAGGACTGACACTCTCACTGTCTATGATTTGAACCTCTCCTGTGGGTCCAGTTTTAGATCCGATGCTTCACTTCAGGTTTACTGTATCCCTTGGACCTTCTTATTAACGATGAAACACAGTAATTGCATCCGAATTTAATACAAATGGCTCAATGCCGACTTAAGTACAAGAGGACTGACACTCTCACTTTCTATGATTTGAACCTCTCCTGTGAGTCCAGTTTTAGACTCCGATGCTTCACTGCAGGTTTACTGTATTCCTTGTACCTTCTTATTGACGATGGAACACGGAAATTGCATCGAAATTAAATTAAAAAAGCAAAATGCCGACTTAAATAAAAGAGGACTGACACCCTCTCTTTCTATGATTTGAACCTCTCCTGTGAGCCCAGTTTTAGATTCCGATGCGTCACTTCAGGTTTACTGTATCCCTTGGACCTTCTTATTGACAATGAAACATAGAAATTGCACCCGAACTTAATACAAATGGCACTATGCCGACTTAAGTACAAGAGGACTGACACTCTCACATTCTATGATTTGAACCTGTCCTGTGACTCCAGTTTTAGATTCCGATGCTTCACTTCTGGTTTACTGTATCCCTTTGACCTTCTTATTGACAATGAAAAACTGAATATGCATCCGAATTTAATACAAATGGCACAATGCCGACTTAAGTACAAGAGGACTGACACTCTCACTTTCTATGATTTGAGCGTCTCCTGTGAGTCCAGTTTTAGATTCCGATGTTTCACTTCAGGTTTACTGTATCCCTTGGACCTTCTTATTGACGATGAAACACAGAAATTGCATCGGAATTAAATTCAAAAGGCACAATGCCGAGATAAGTACAAGAGGACTGACACTCTAACTTTCTATGATTTCATCCTCTCCTGTGACTCCAGTTTTAGATTCCGATGCTTCACTTCTTGTTTACTGTATACCTTGCACCTTCTTATTGGCGATGAAACACAGAAATTGCATCCGAATTTAATACAAAACGCACAATACCAACTTAAGTACAAGAGATGTGAGTCTCTAACTTTCTATGATTTGAACCCTTCCTGTGAGTCCAGATTTAGATTCCGATGCTTCACTTCAGTTTTACTGTACCCCTTGGACCCTCTTATTGACGATGAAACACAGAAATTGCATCCGAGTGTATATACAAATGGCATAATGCCGTCTTAATTACAAGTGGACTGACACTCTCACTTTCTATGATTTGAACCTCTCCTGTGAGTCCACTTTTAGATTGCGATGCTTCACTTCAGGTTTACTGTATCCCTTGGACCTTCTTATTGACAATGAAACACAGAAATTGCATCCGAACTTAATACAAATGGCACAATGCCGACTTAAGTACAAGAGGACTGACTCTCTAACTTTCTATGATTTGAACCTGTCCTGTGAGTCCAGTTTTAGATTCCGATGCTTCGCTTCAAGTTTACTGTATCTCTTGGATCTCCTTATTGACGATGAAACACAGAAATTGCGTCGGAATTAAATTCAAAAATCACCATGCCGACTTAAGTAAAAGAGGGCTGTCACTCTCACTTTCTATGATTTGAACCTCTATTGTGAGTATAGTTTTAGATTCCGATGTTTCACTTCAGTTTTTGCTGTATCCCTTGGACCTCCTTATTGACGATGAAACATAGAAATTGCGTCGGAGTTAAATTCAAAAGGAACAATGCCGACTTAAGTACAAGAGGACTGACACTCTCACTGTCTATGATTTGAACCTCTCCTGTGAGTCCAGTTTTAGATCCGATGCTTCACTTCAAGTTTACTGTATCCCTTTTACCTTCTTATTAATGATGAAACACAGTAATTGCATCCGAATTTAATACAAATGGCTCAATGCCGACTTAAGTACAAGACGACTGACACTCTCACTTTCTATGATTTGAACCTCTCCTGTGAGTCCAGTTTTAGATTCCGATGCTTCGCTTCAGGTTTACTGTTTCCATTGCACCGTCTTATTGACGATGAAACACAGAAATTGCATCGGAATTAAATTCAAAAACACAATGCCGACTTAAGTACAGAAGGACTGACACTCTAACTTTCCATGATTTGAACCTCTCCTGTGAGTCCAGTTTTAGATTCCGATGCTTCACCTCAGGTTTACTATATCCCTTGGACCATCTTATTAACGATGAAACACAGTCATTGCATCCGAATTTAATACAAATGGCTCAATGCCGACTGAAGTACAAGAGGACTGACACTCTCACTTTCTATGATTTGAACCTCTCCTGTGAGTCCTATCTTAGATTCCGATGCTTCACTTCAGGTTTAATGTATACCTTGCACCTTCTTATTGACGATGAAACACAGAAATTGCATCGGAATTTAACACAAAAGGCACAATGCCGACTTAAGTGAAAGAGGACTGACACTCTAACTTTCGATGATTTGAACCTCTCCTGTGAGTCCAGATTTAGATTCCGATGCTTCACTTCAGGTTTACTGTATCCCTTAGACCTTCTTATTGACAATGAAAAACTGAAATTGCATCCGAATTTAATACAAATTGCACAATGCCGACTTAAGTATAAGAGGACTGACACTCTCACTTTCTATGATTAGAGCGTCTCCTGTGAGTCCAGTTTTAGATTCCGATGATTCACTTCAGGTTTACTGTATCCCTTGGACCTTCTTATTGACGATGAAACACAGAAATTGCATCGGAATTAAATTCACAAGGCACAATGCCGAGTTAAGTACAAGAGGACTGACACTCTAACATTCTATGATTTCAACCTCTCCTGTGACTCCAGTTTTAGATTCCGATGCTTCACTTCTTGTTTACTGTATACCTTGCACCTTCTTATTGACGATGAAACACAGAAATTGCATCCGAATTTAATACAAAACGCACAATACCGACTTAAGTACAAGAGATGTGAGTCTCTAACTTTCTATGATTTGAACCCTTCCTGTGAGTCCAGATTTAGATTCCGATGCTTGACTTCAGGTTTACTGTACCCCTTGGACCTTCTTATTGACGATGAAACACAGAAATTGCATCCGAATGTATATACAAATGGCATAATGCCGTCTTAATTACAAGTGGACTGACACTCTCACTTTCTTTGATTTCAACCTCTCCTGTGAGTCCACTTTTAGATTCCGATGGATCACTTCAGGTTTACTGTATCCCTTGGACCTTCTTATTGACAATGAAACACAGAAATTGCATCCGAACTTAATACAAATGGCACAATGCCGACTTAAGTACAAGAGGACTGACTCTCTAACTTTATATGATTTGAACCTGTCCTGTGAGTCCAGTTTTAGATTCCGATGCTTCGCTTCAGGTTTACTGTATACATTGCATCTTCTTATTGACGATGAAACCCAGAAATCGCATCGGAATTTAATACAAAAGGCACAATGCCGACTTAAGTACAAGAGGACTTACACTCACACTTTCTATGATATGAACGTTTCCTGTGAGTCCAGTTTTAAATTCCGATGCTTCACTTCAGGTTTACTGTATCTATTGGATCTCCATATTGACGATGAAACACAGAAATTGCATCGGAATTAAATTCAAAAATCACCATGCCGACTTAAGTAAAAGAGCTCGGTCACTCTCACTTTCTATGATTTGAACCTCTCCTGTGAGACCAGTTTTAGACTCCGATGCTTCACTACAGGTTTACTGTATTCCTTGACCTTCTTATTGACGATGAAACACAGAAATTGCATCGAAATTAAATTAAAAAAGCAAAATGCCGACTTAAATAAAAGAGGACTGACACTCTCTCTTTCTATGATTTGAACCTCTCCTGTCAGTCCAGTCTTAGATTCCGATGCTTCACTGCAGGTTTTATGTACACCCTGTACCTTCGTATTGACGATGAAACACAGAAATTGTATCGGATTTTAACACAAAAGGCACAATGCCGACTTAAGTACAAGGGGACTGACACTCTCACTTTCTATGATTTGAACCACTCCTGTGAGTCCAGTTTTAGATTCCGATGCTTCACTTCAGGTTTACTGTATCCCTTGGACCTTCTTATTGACAATGAAACACAGAAATTGCATCGGAATTAAATACAAAAGGCACAATGCCGACTTAAGTAAAAGAGGACTGACACTCTAACTTACGATGATTTGAACCTCTCCTGTGAGCCCAGTTTTAGATTCCGATGCTTCACTTCAGGTTTACTATATCCCTTGGACCATCTTATTAACGATGAAACACAGTCATTGCATCCGAATTTAATACAAATGGCTCAATGCCGACTGAAGTACAAGAGGACTGACACTCTCACTTTCTATGATTTGAACCTCTCCTGTGAGTCCACTCTTAGATTCCGATGCTTCACTTCAGGTTTAATGTATACCTTGCACCTTCTTATTGACGATGAAACACAGAAATTGCATCGGAATTTAACACAAAAGGCACAATGCCGACTTAAGTGAAAGAGGACTGACACTCTAACTTTCGATGATTTGAACCTCTCCTGTGAGTCCAGATTTAGATTCCGATGCTTCACTTCAGGTTTACTGTATCCCTTAGAGCTTCTTATTGACAATGAAAAACTGAAATTGCATCCGAATTTAATACAAATTGCACAATGCCGACTTAAGTATAAGAGGACTGACACTCTCACTTTCTATGATTAGAGCGTCTCCTGTGAGTCCAGTTTTAGATTCCGATGATTCACTTCAGGTTTACTGTATCCCTTGGACCTTCTTATTGACGATGAAACACAGAAATTGCATCGGAATTAAATTCACAAGGCACAATGCCGAGTTAAGTACAAGAGGACTGACACTCTAACATTCTATGATTTCAACCTCTCCTGTGAGTCCAGTTTTAGATTCCGATGCTTCACTTCTTGTTTACTGTATACCTTGCACCTTCTTATTGACGATGAAACACAGAAATTGCATCCGAATTTAATACAAAACGCACAATACCGACTTAAGTACAAGAGATGTGAGTCTCTAACTTTCTATGATTTGAACCCTTCCTGTGAGTCCAGATTTAGATTCCGATGCTTGACTTCAGGTTTACTGTACCCCTTGGACCTTCTTATTGACGATGAAACACAGAAATTGCATCCGAATGTATATACAAATGGCATAATGCCGTCTTAATTACAAGTGGACTGACACTCTCACTTTCTTTGATTTCAACCTCTCCTGTGAGTCCACTTTTAGATTCCGATGGATCACTTCAGGTTTACTGTATCCCTTGGACCTTCTTATTGACAATGAAACACAGAAATTGCATCCGAACTTAATACAAATGGCACAATGCCGACTTAAGTACAAGAGGACTGACTCTCTAACTTTATATGATTTGAACCTGTCCTGTGAGTCCAGTTTTAGATTCCGATGCTTCGCTTCAGGTTTACTGTATACATTGCATCTTCTTATTGACGATGAAACCCAGAAATCGCATCGGAATTTAATACAAAAGGCACAATGCCGACTTAAGTACAAGAGGACTTACACTTTCTATGATATGAACGTTTCCTGTGAGTCCAGTTTTAAATTCCGATGCTTCACTTCAGGTTTACTGTATCTCTTGGATCTCCATATTGACGATGAAACACAGAAATTGCATCGGAATTAAATTCAAAAATCTCCATGCCGACTTAAGTAAAAGAGGGCGGTCACTCTCACTTTCTATGATTTGAACCTCTCCTGTGAGTCCAGTTTTAGACTCCGATGCTTCACTACAGGTTTACTGTATTCCTTGACCTTCTTATTGACGATGAAACACAGAAATTGCATCGAAATTAAATTAAAAAAGCAAAATGCCGACTTAAATAAAAGAGGACTGACACTCTCTCTTTCTATGATTTGAACCTCTCCTGTCAGTCCAGTCTTAGATTCCGATGCTTCACTGCAGGTTTTATGTACACCCTGTACCTTCGTATTGACGATGAAACACAGAAATTGTATCGGATTTTAACACAAAAGGCACAATGCCGACTTAAGTACAAGGGGACTGACACTCTCACTTTCTATGATTTGGACCACTCCTGTGAGTCCAGTTTTAGATTCCGATGCTTCACTTCAGGTTTACTGTATCCCTTGGACCTTCTTATTGACAATGAAACACAGAAATTGCATCGGAATTAAATACAAAAGGCACAATGCCGACTTAAGTAAAAGAGGACTGACACTCTAACTTACGATGATTTGAACCTCTCCTGTGAGCCCAGTTTTAGATTCCGATGCGTCACTTCAGGTTTACTGTATCCCTTGGACCTTCTTATTGACAATGAAACACAGAAATTGCATCCGAACTTAATACAAATGGCACAATGCCGACTTAAGTACAAGAGGACTGACACTCTCACTTTCTATGATTTGAACCTTTCCTGTGAGTCCAGTTTTAGATTCCGATGCTTCGCTTCAGGTTTACTGTTTCCATTGCACCTTCTTATTTACGATGAAACACAGAAATTGCATCGGAATTAAATTCAAAAGGCACAATGCCGACTTAAGTACAGAAGGACTGAGACTCTAACTTTCTATGATTTGAACCTCTCCTGTGAGTCCAGTTTTAGATTCCGATGCTTCACTTCAGGTTTACTGTATCCCTAGGACCTTCTTATTAACTATGAAACACAGTAATTGCATCCGAATTTAATACAAATGGCTCAATGCCGACTTAAGTACAAGAGGACTGACACTCTCACTTTCTATGATTTGAACCTCTCCTGTGAGTCCACTCTTAGATTCCGATGCTTCACTTCAGGTTTAATGTATACCTTGCACATTCTTATTGACGATGAAACACAGAAATTGCATCGGAATTTAACACAAAAGGCACAATGCCGACTTAAGTGAAAGAGGACAGACACTCTAACTTTCTATGATTTGAACCTGTCCTGTGAGTCCACTTTTAGATTCCGATGCTTCACTTCAGGTTTACTGTATCCCTTGGACCTTCTCATTGACAATGAGACACAGACATTGCATCCGAACTTAATACAAATGGCACAATGCCGACTTAAGTACAAGAGGACTGACTCTCTAACTTTCTATGATTTGAACCTGTCCTGTGAGTCCAGTTTTAGATTCCGATGCTTCGCTTCAGGTTTACTGTATACATTGCATCTTCTTATTGACGATGAAACCCAGAAATCGCATCGGAATTTAATACAAAAGGCACAATGCCGACTTAAGTACAAGAGGACTGACACTCACACTTTCTATGATATGAACGTCTCCTGTGAGTCCAGTTTTAGATTCCGATGCTTCACTTCAGGTTTACTGTATCTCTTGGATCTCCTTATTGACGATGAAACACAGAAATTGCATCGGAATTAAATTCAAGAATCACAATGCCGACTTAAGTAAATGAGGGCTGTCACTCTCACTTTCTATGATTTGAACCTCTATTGTGAGTACAGTTTTAGATTCCGATGTTTCACTTCAGGTTTTGCTGTATCCCTTGGACCTTCTTATTGACGATGAAACACAGAAATTGCATCGGAGTTAAATTCAAAAGGCACAATGCCGACTTAAGTACAAGAGGACTGACACTCTCACTTTCTATGATTTGAACCTCTCCTGTGAGTCCAGTTTTAGATTCCGATGCTTCACTTCAGGTTTACTGTATCCCTTGGACCTTCTTATTGACGATGAAACACAGTACTTGCATCGGAATTAAATTCAAAAGGCACAATGCCGACTTAAGTACAGAAGGACTGACACTCTAACTTTCTATGATTTGAACCTCTCCTGTCAGTCCAGTCTTAGATTCCGATGCTTCTCTTCAGGTTTAATGTACACCCTGCACCTTCTTATTGACGATGAAACACAGAAATTGCATCGGAATTAAATTCAAAAATCACAATGCCGACTTAAGTAAAAGAGGGCTGTCACTCTCACTTTGTATGATTTGAACCTCTGCTGTGAGTATAGTTTTAGATACCGATGTTTCACTTCAGGTTTTGCTATATCCCTTGGACCATCTTTTTGACGATGAAACACAGAAATTGCATCGGAATTAAATTCAAAAGGCACAATGATGACTTAAGTACATGAGGACTGACACTCTCACTTTCTATGATTTGAACCTCTCCTGTGAGTCCAGTTTTAGATTCCGATGTTTCACTTCAGGTTTACTGTATCCCTTGGACCTTCTTATTGACGATGAAACACAGATATTGCATCGGAATTAAATTCCAAAGGCACAATGCCGACTTAAGTACAAGAGGACTGACACTCTAACTTTCTATGATTTCAACCTCTCCTGTGACTCCAGTTTTAGATTCCGATGCTTCACTTCAGGTTTACTGTATCGCTTGGACCTTCTTATTGACGATGAAACACAGAAATTACATCGGAATTAAATTCAAAAATCACAATGCCGACTTAAGTAAAAGAGGGCTGTCACTCTCACTTTGTATGATTTGAACCTCTCCTGTGAGTATAATTTTAGATACCGATGTTTCACTTCAGGTTTTGCTGTATCCCTTGGACCATCTTATTGACGATGAAACACAGAAATTGCATCCGAATGTATATACAAATGTCATAATGCCGTCTTAATTACAAGTGGACTGACACTCTCACTTTCTATGATTTGAACCTCTCCTGTGAGTCCGCTTTTAGATTCCGATGCTTCACTTCAGGTTTACTGTATCCCTTGGACCTTCTTATTGACAATGAAACACAGAAATTGCATCGGAATTTAATACAAAAAGCACAATGCCGACTTAAGTAAAAGAGGACTGACACTCTAACTTTCGATGATTTGAACGTCTCCTGTGAATCCAGTTTTATATTCCGATGCTTCACTTCAGGTTTTCTGTATCTCTTGGACCTTCTTATTGACGATGAAATACAGAAATTGCATCGGAATTAAATTCAAAAATCACAATGCCGACTTAAGTAAAAGAAGACTGACACTCTCACTTTCTATGATTTTAACCTCTCCTGTGAGTATGGTTTTAGATTCCGATGTCTCACTTCAGGTTTACTGTATCCCTTGGACCTTCTTATTGTCGATGAAACACAGAAATTGCATCGGAATTAAATTCAAAAGGCACAATGCCGACTTAAGTACAAGCTAACTGACACTCTAACTTTCTATGATTTGAACCTCTCCTGTGAGTCCAGTTTTAGATTCCGATGCTTTACTTCTGGTTTACTGTATACCTTGCACCTTCTTATTGACGATGAAACACAGAAATTGCAACCGAATTTAATACAAAAGGCACAATGCCGACTTAAGTACATGAGGACTGACATTCTAACTTTCTATGATTTGAACCTCTCCTGTGTGTCAAGTTTTAGATTCCGATGCTTCACTTCAGGTTTACCGTATCCCTTGGACCTACTTAATGACGATGAAACACAGAAATTGCATCCGAATTTAATACAAAAGGCTCAATACCGACTTAAGTACAATAGGAGTGAGTCTCTAACTTTCTATGATTTGAACCTCTCCTGTGAGTCCAGTTTTAGATTCCGATGCTTCACTTCAGGTTCACTGTATCCCTTGGACCTTCTTATTGACGATGAATCACAGAAACTGCATCCGAATTTAATATAAATGGCACAAGGCCGACTTGAGTACAAGAGGACTGACACTCTCACTTTTTATGATTTGAACCTCTTCTGTGAGTCCAGGTTTAGATTCCGATGCTTCACTTCAGGTTTACTGTATCCCTTGGACCTTCCTATTGACGATGAAACACAGAAATTGCATCGGAAATAAATTCAAAAAGCACAATGCTGACTTAAGTAAAAGAGGACTGACACTCTCACTTTCTATGATTTGCACCTCTCCTGTGATTCCAGTTTTAGATTCCGATGCTTCATTTCAGATTTAATGTATACCTTGCAATTTCTCATTGACGATGAAACACAGAAATTGCATCGGAATTTAATACAAAAGGCACAATGCCGACTTAAGTAAAAGAGGACTGACACTATCACTTTCTATGATTTGAACCTCTCCTGTGAGTCCAGTTTCAGATTCCGATGTTTCACTTCAGGTTTACTGTATCCCTTGGACCTTCTTATTGACGATGAAACACAGAAATTGCATCGGAATTAAATTCCAAAGGCACAATGCCGACTTAAGTACAAGAGGACTGACACTCTAACTTTCTATGATTTGAACCTCTCTTGTGAGTCCAGTTTTAGATTCCGATGCTTCACTTCAGGATTACTGTATCCCTAGGACCTTCTTATTGACGATGAATCAGAGTAATTGCATCCGAATTTAATACAAAAGGCACAATGCGACTTAAGTAAAAGAGGACTGATACTCTAAAATTCTATGATTTGAACCTCTGCTGTGAATCCAGTTTCAAATTCCGATGTTTCACTTAAGGTTTACTGAATCCCTTGGACCTTCTTATTGACGATGAAACACAGAAATTGCGTCCGAATTTAATACAAAAGGCACAATACCGACTTAAGTACAAGAGGAGTGACACTCTAACTTTCTATGATTTGAATCTCTCCTGTGACTCCAGTTTTAGATTCCGATGCTTCACTTCAGGTTTACTGTATCCCTTAGACCTTCTTAATGACGATGAACACAGAAACTAATTCCGACTTTAATACAAATTGCACAATGCCGACTTAAGTACAAGAGGACTGACACTCTTACTTTCTATGATTTGAACCTCTCCTGTGAGTCCAGTTTTAGATTCCGATGCTTCACTTCAGGTTTACTGTATAACTTGCACCTACTTATCGACGTTGAAACAGAGAAATTGGATACGAACTTAATACAAATGGCACAATGCCGACTTAAGTAAAAGACGACTGACACTCTCACTTTCTACGATTTGAAACACTCCGGTGAGTCCAGTTTTAGATTCCGATGCATCACTTCAGGTTTACTGTATCCCTTGGACCTTCTTATTGACGATGAAACACAGAAATTGCATCGGAATTTAATACAAAAGGCACAATGCCGACTTAAGTAAAAGAGGACTGACAATCTAACTTTCGATAATTTGAACCTCTCCTGTGAGCCCAGTTTTAGATTCCGATGCGGCACTTCAGGTTTACTGTATCCCTTGGACGTTCTTATTGACAATGAAACACAGAAATTGCATCCGAATTTACTACAAATGGCACAATGCTGACTTAAGTACAAGAGGACTGACACTCTCACTTTCTATGATTTGAACCTGTCCTGTGAGTCCAGTTTTAGATTCCGATGCTTCGCTTTAGGTTTACTGTATACATTGCATCTTCTTATTGACGATGAAACCCAGAAATCGCATCGGAATTTAATACAAAAGGCACAATGCCGACTTAAGTAAAAGAGGATTGACACTCTAACTTTCTATGATTTGAACCTCTCCTGTGAGTCCGGTTTTAGGTTCCGATGCTTCATTTCAGGATTACTGTATCACTTGGACCTTCTTATTGACGATGAAACACAGAAATTGCATCCGAATTTAATACAAAAGGCACAATGCCAGTTTGAGTAAAAGAGGACTGATACTCTAACATTCTATGATTTGAACCTCTCCTGTGAGTCCAGTTTCAGATTCCGGTGCTTCACTTCAGGTTTACTGTATCCCTTGGACCTTCTTATTGACGATGAAACACAGACACTGCATCCGAATTTAATACAAATGGCATAATGCCGACTTAAGTACAAGAGGACTGACACTCTCGCTTTCTATGATTTGAACCTCTTCTGTGAGTCCAGTTTTTGATTCCGATGCATCACTTCAGGTTTACTGTATCCCATGGACCTTCTTATTGACGATGAAACGCAGAATTTGCATGGGACTTAAATTCAAAATGCACAATGCCGACTTAAGTAAAAGAGGACTGACACTCCAACTTTCGATGATTTGAACCTCCCCAGTGAGCCCAGTTTTAGATTCCGATGCGTCACTTCAGGTTTACTGTATCCCTTGGACCTTCGTATTGACAATGAAACACAGAAATTGCATCCGAATATAATACAAACGGCAAATGCCGACTTAAGTACAAGAGGACTGACACTCTCACTTTCTATGATTTGAACGTCTCCTGTGAGTCAAGTTTTAGATTCCGAGGCTTCACTTCAGGTTTACTGTATGTCTTGGACCTTCTTATTGACGATGAGATACAGAAATTGCATCGGAATTAAATTCAAAAATCACAATGGCGACTTAAGTAAAAGAAGACTGATACTTTCACTTGCTATGATTTGAACCTCCCCTGTGAGTATGGTTTTAGATTCCGATGTTTCACTTCAGGTTTACTGTATCCCTTGGACCTTCTTATTGACGATGAAACACAGAAATTGCATCGGAATTTAATTAAAAAGGCACAATGCTGACTTATCTACAAGATGACTGACACTCTAACTTTCTACGATTTGAACCTCTCCTGTGAGTCCAGTTTTAGATTAAGATGCTTTACTTCTGGTTTACTGAATACCTTGCACCTTCTTATTGACGATGAAACAGAAATTGCATCCGAATTTAATACAAAAGGCACAATACCGACTTAAGTACAATAGGAGTGAGTCTCTAACTTTCTATGATTTGAACCTCTCCTGTGAGTCAGGTTTTGGATTCCGAAGCTTTCTCTTCAGGTTTACTGTGGACCTTGGACCTTCTTATTGACAATGAAACACAGAAATTGCATCCGAATTTGATACAAATATCACAATGCCGACTTAAGTACAAGAGGACTGACACTCTCACTATTTATCATTTGAACGTCTCCTGTGGGTCCAGTTTTAGATTCCGATGCTTCACTTCAGGTTTACTATATCTCTTAGACCTTCTTCTTGACGATGAAACACAGAATTTGCATCGGAATTAAATTCAAAATTCACAATGCCGACTTAAGTAAAAGAGGAGTGACACTCTCACTATTTATGATTTGAACCTCTCCTGTGAGTATAGTTTTAAATTCCGATGTTTCACTTCAGGTTTACTGTATCCCTTGGACCTTCTTATTGACGATGAAACACAGAAATTGCATCGGAATTAAATTCCAAAGGCACAATGCCGACTTAACTACAAGAGGACTGACACTCTAACTTTCTATGATTTGAACCTCTCCTGTGAGTCCAGTTTTAGATTCCGATGCTTCACTTCATGATTACTGTATCCCTGGGACCTTCTTAATGACGATGAACACAGAAACTGATTCCGACTTTATTACAAATGGCACAATGCCGTCTTAAGTAAAAGACGACTGACACTCTCACTTTCTACGATTTGAACCACTCCGGTGAGTCCAGTTTTAGATTCCGTTGCATCACTTCAGGTTTACTGTATCCCTTGGACCTTCTTATTGACGATGAAACACAGAATTTGCATCGGAATTTAATACAAAAGGCACAATGCTGACTTAAGTAAAAGAGGACTGACACTCTAACTTTCTATGATTTGAACCTCTCCTGTGAGTCCGGTTTTATGTTCCGATGCTTCATTTCAGGATTACTGTATCACTTGGACCTTCTTATTGACGATGAAACACAGAAATTGCATCCGAATTTAATACAAGAGGCACAATGCCGATTTAAGTAAAAGAGGACTGATACTCTAACATTCTATGATTTGAACCTCTCCCGTGAGTCCAGTTTCAGATTCCGGTGCTTCACTTAAGGTTTACTGTATCCCTTGGACCTTCTTATTGACGATGAAACACAGAAATTTTATCCGAATTTTAAACAAAAGGCACTATACCGACTTAAGTACAAGAGGAGTGACACTCTAACTTTCTATGATTTGAATCTCTCCTGTGAGTCCAGTTTTAGATTCCGATGCTTCACTTCAGGTTTACTGTATCCCTTGGACCTTCTTATTGACGATGAAACACAGAAACTGCATCCGAATTTAATACAAATGGCATAATGCCGACTTAAGTACAAGAGGACTGACACTCTCATTTTCTATGATTTGAACCTCTTCTGTGAGTCCAGTTTTAGATTCCGATGCATCACTTCAGGTTTACTGTATCCCTTGGACCTTCTTATTGACGATGAAACACAGAATTTGCATGGGAATTAAATTCAAAATGCACAATGCCGACTTAAGTAAAAGAGGACTGACACTCCAACTTTCGATGATTTGAACCTCATCTGTGAGCCCAGTTTTAGATTCCGATGCGTCACTTCAGGTTTACTGTATCCCTTGGACCTTCTTATTGACAATGAAACACAGAAATTGCATCCGAATTTAATACAAATGGCACAATGCCGACTTAAGTACAAGAGGACTGACACTCTCACTTTCTATGATTTGAACGTCTCCTGTGAGTCAAGTTTTAGATTCCGAGGCTTCACTTCAGGATTACTGTATCTCTTGGACCTTCTTATTGACGATGAAATACAGAAATTGCATCGGAATTAAATTCAAAAATCACAATGCCGACTTAAGTAAAAGAAGACTGATACTCTCACTTTCTATGATTTGAACCTCCCCTGTGAGTATGGTTTTAGATTCCGATGTTTCACTTCAGGTTTACTGTATCCCTTGGACCTTCTTATTGACGATGAAACACAGAAATTGCATCGGAATTTAGTTAAAAGGCACAATGCCGACTTATGTACAAGATGACTGACACTCTAACTTTCTATGATTTGAACCTCTTCTGTGAGTCCAGTTTTAGATTCCGATGCTTTACTTCTGGGTTACTGAATACCTTGCACCTTCTTATTGACGATGAAACAGAAATTGCATCCGAATTTAATACAAAAGGCACAATGCTGGCTTAAGTACAAGAGGACTGACACTCTCACTTTCTATGATTTGAACGTCTCCTGTGTGCCAAGTTTTAGATTCCGATGCTTCACCTCAGTTTACTGTATCCCTTGGACCTTCTTATTGACGATGAAACACAGAAATTGCATCGTAATTAAAACCAAAAGGCACAATGCCGACTTAAGTACAGAAGGACTGACACTCTAAGTTTCTATGATTTGAACCCTTCCTGTGAGTCCAGTTTAAGATTCCGATGCTTCACTTCAGGTTTAATGTATACCTTGCACCATCTTATTGACGATGAAACACAGTAATTGCATCGGAATTTAATACAAAGGGCACAATGCTGACTTAAGTAAAAGAGGACTGACACTCTAACTTTCGATGATTTGAACCTCTCCTGTGAGTCCAGTTTTAGATTCCGATGCTTCACTTCAGGTTTACTGTATCCCTTGGGCCTTGTTATTGACGATGAAACACAGAAATTGCATCGGAATTAAATTCAAAAAGCACAATGCCGACTTAAGTAAAAGAGGACTGACACTCTCACTTTCTATGATTTGAATCTCTCCTGTGAGTCCAGTTTTAGATTCCGATGCTTCACCTCAGGTTTACTGTATCCCTTGGACCTTCTTATTGACGATGAAACACAGAAATTGCATCCGAATTTAATACAAAAGGCACAATACCGACTTAAGTACAATCGGAGTGAGTCTCTAACTTTCTATGATTTGAACCCCTCCTGTGAGTCCAGTTTTAGATTCCGATGCTTCACTTCAGGTTTACTGTATCCCTTGGACCTTCTTATTGACGATGAATCACAGAAACTGCATCCGAATTTAATACAAATAGCACAAGGCCGACTTCTGTACAAGAGGACTGACACTCTCACTTTCTATGATTTGAACCTCTTCTGTGAGTCCTTGTTTAGATTTCGATGCTTCACTTCTGGTTTACTGTATCCCTTGGACCTTCCTATTGACGATGAAACACAGAAATTGCATCGGAAATAAATTCAAGAAGCACAATGCCGACTTAAGTAAAAGAGGACTGGCACTCTCACTTGCTATGATTTGCACCTCTCCTGTGAGTCCAGTTTTGGATTCCGATGCTTCATTTCAGGTTTAATGTATACCTTGCAAATTCTTATTGACGATGAAACACAGAAATTGCATCGGAATTTAATACAAAAGGCACATTGCCGACTTAAGTAAAAGAGGACTGACACTCTCACTTTCTATGATTTGAACCTCTCCTGTGAGTCCAGTTTTAGATTCCGATGCTTCACTTCAGGATTACTGTATCCCTGGGACCTTCTTATTGACGATGAATCAGAGTAATTGCATGCGAATTTAATACAAAAGGCACAATACGACTTAAGTAAAAGAGGACTGATACTCTAACATTCTATGATTTGAACCTCTGCTGTGAATCCAGTTTCAAATTCCGATGTTTCACTTAAGGTTTACTGAATCCCTTGGACCTTCTAATTGACGATGAAAGACAGAAATCGCGTCCGAATTTAATACAAAATGCACAATACCGACTTAAGTACAAGAGGAGTGACACTCTAACTTTCTATGATTTGAATTTCTCCTGTGACTCCAGTTTTAGATTCCGATGCTTCACTTCAGGTTTACTGTATCCTTTAGACCTTCTTAATGACGATGAACACAGAAACTGATTCCGACTTTAATACAAATTGCACAATGCCGACTTAAGTACAAGAGGACTGACACTCTCAATTTCTATGATTTGAACCTCTTCTGTGAGTCCAGTTTTAGATTCCGATGCTTCACTTCAGGTTTACTGTATCCCTTGGACCTTCTTATTGACGATGAAACACAGAAATTGCATCGGAATTAAATTCAAAAGGCACAATGCCGACTTAAGTACAGATGGACTGACACTCTAACTTTCTATGATTTGAACCTCTCCTGTGAGTGCAGTTTTTGATTCCGATGCTTCACTTCAGGTTTAATGTATAACTTGCACCTTGTTATCGACGTTGAAACACAGAAATCGGATCCGAATTTAATACAAATGGCACAATGCCGACTTAAGTAAAAGACGACTGACACTCTCACTTTCTACGATTTGAACCACTCCGGTGAGTCCAGTTTTAGATTCCGATGCATCACTTCAGGTTTACTGTATCCCTTGGACCTTCTTATTGACGATGAAACACAGAAATTGCATCGGAATTTAATACAAAAGGCACAATGCCGACTTAAGTAAAAGAGGACTGACACTCTAAGTTTCTATGATTTGAACCTCTCCTGTGAGTCCGGTTTTAGGTTCTGATGCTTCATTTCAGGATTACTGTAACACTTGGACCTTCTTATTGACGATGAAACACAGAAATTGCATCCGAATCTAATACAAAAGGCACAATGCTGACTAAAGTACAAGAGGACTGAGACTCTCACTTTCTCTGATTTGAACCTCTCCTGTGAGTCCAGTTTTAGATTCCGATGCTTCACTTCAGGTTTACTGTATCCCTTGGACCTTCTTATTGACGATGAAACACAGAAATTGCATCCAAATTTAATATAAATGGCACAATGCCGACTTAAGTACAAGAGGACTGACACTCCCACTTTCTATGATTTTATCCTCTCCTGTGAGTCCAGTTTTAGATTCCGATGCTTTACTTCAGGTTTACTGTATACCTTGCATCTTCTTATTGGCGATGAAAGACAGAAATTGCATCGGAATTTAATACACAAGTCGTAATGCCGACTTAAGTAAAAGAGGACTGACACTCTAACTTTCTATGATTTGAACCTCTCCTGTGAGTCCATTTTTAGATTCCGATGCTTCACTTCAGGTTTACTGTGCCCCTTTGACCTTCTTATTGACGATGAAACACTGAAATTGCATCCGAATTTAATACAAAACGCACAATGCCGACTTAAGAAAAGGAGGACTGACACTCTAACATTCTATGATTTGAATCACTCCTGTGAGTCCAGTATTAGATTCCGATGCTTCACTTCAGGTTTACTGTATCCCCTTGACCTTCTTATTGACGGTGAAACACAGAAATTGCATCCGAATTTAATACAAATGGCACAATGCCAACTTAAGTACAAGAGGACTGACACTCTCACTTTCCATGATTTGAACCTGTCCTTTGAGTCCAGTTTTAGATTTTGATGCTTCACTTCAGGTTTACTGTATACCTTGCACCTTCCGATTGACGATGAAACACAGAAATTGCATCGGAATTAAATTCAAAAGGCACAATGCCGACTTAAGTACCAGAGGACTGACACTCTAACTGTCTATGATTTGAACCTCTGCTGTGAGTCCAGTTTTAGATTCGGATGCTTCACTTCAGGTTTTCTGTATCCCTTGGACCTTCTTATTGACGATGAAACACAGAAATTGCATCCGAATTTAATAAAAAGGCACAATACCGACTTAAGTACAAGAGGAGTGACACACTAACTCTCAATGATTTGAACCTCTCCTGTGAGTCCAGTTTTAGATTCCGATGCTTCACTTCAGGTTTACCGTATCCCTTGGACCTTCTTATTGACGATGAAACACAGAAATTGCATACGAATTTAATAGAAATGGCACAATGCCGACTTAAGTACAAGAGGACTGACACTCTTACTTTCACTGATTTGAACCTCTCCTGTGAGTCCAGTTTTAGTTTCCGATGCTTCACTTCAGGTTTACTGTATCTCTTGGACTTTCTTATTGTCGTCGAAACACAAAAATTGGATCGGAATTAAATTCAAAATGCACAATGCCGACTTAAGTAAAAGAGGACTGACACTCTCACTTTCTGTGATTTGAACCTCTCCTGTTAGTACAGTTTTAGATTCCGATGTTTCACTTCAGGTTTACTGTATCCCTTGGACCTTCTTATTGACGATGAAACACAGAAATTGCATCGGAATTAAATTCAAAAGGCACAATGCCGACTTAAGTACAAGAGAACTGACACTCTAACTTTCTATGTTTTGTACCTCTCCTGTGAGTCCAGTTTTAGATTCCGATGCTTCACTACAGGTTTACTGTATCCCTTGGACCTTCTTATTGACGATGAAACACAGAATATGCATCCGAATTATATACAAAAGGCAAAATGCCGACTTAAGTACAAGAGGCCTGACACACTAACTTTCTATGATTTGAACCTATCCTGTGAGTCCTTTTTTAGATTCCGATGCTTCACTTCAGGTTTACTGTATCCCTTGGACATTCTTATTGACGATTAAACACATCAATAGCATCCGAATTTAATATAAAAGGCACAATACCGACTTAAATACAAGAGGAGTGACCTTCTAACTCTCTATGATTTGAACCTCTCCTGTGAGTCCAGTTGTAGATTCTGATGCTTCACTTCCGGTTTACTGTATCCCTTGGACCTTCTTATTGACGATGAAACACAGAAATTGCATCTGCATATAATACAAAAGGCACAATGCCGACTTAAGTACAAGAGGACTGACACTCTCACTTTCTATGATTTGATCCTCTCCTGTGAGTCCAGTTTTAGATTCCGCTGCTTTACTTCAGGTTCACTGTATCCCTTGGACCATCTTATTGACGATGAAACACAGAAATTGCAACTGAAATTAATACAAAAGGCACAATGCCGACTTAAGTACAAGAGGACTGACACTCTAACTTTCTATGATTTAAACCTCTCCTGTGAGTATAGTTTTAGATTCCGATGCTTCACTTCAGGTTTACTGTATCCCTTGGACCTTCTTATTGACGATGAAACACAGAAATTGAATCCGAATTTAATACAAAAGGCACAATGCCGACTTAAGTAAAAGAGGATTGACACTCTAACATTCTATGATTTGAACCCCTCCTGTGAGTCCAGTTTTAGTTTCCGATGCTTCACTTAAGGTTTACTGTATCCCTTGGACCATCTTATTGACGATGAAACACAGAAGTTGCATCCGAATTTAATACAAAAGGCACAATACCGATTTATGTACAAGAGGAGTGACACTGTAACTATCTATGATTCGAATCACTCCTGTGGGTCCAGTTTTAGATTCCGATGCTTCACTTCAGGTTTACTGTATCACTTGGACCTTTTTATTGACGGTGAAACACAGAAATTGCATCCGAATTTAATACAAATGGCAGAATGCCGACTTAAGAACAAGATAACGGACACTCTCACTTTCCATGATTTGAACCTGTCCTTTGAGTCCAGTTTTAGATTTTGATGCTTCACTTAAGGTTTACTGTATACCTTGCACCTTCCGATTGACGATGAAACACAGAAAATGCATCGGAATTAAATTCAAAAGGCACAATGCCGACTTAAGTACAAGAGGACTGACACTCTAACTGTCTATGATTTGAACCTCTCCTGTGAGTCCAGTTTTAGATTCCGATGCTTCACTTCAGGTTTACTGTATCCCTTGGACCATCATATTGACGATGAAACACAGAAATTGCATCCGAATTTAATACAAAAGGCACAATACCGATTTAAGTACAATGGGAGTGACACTCTAACTATCTAAGATTCGAATCACTCCTGTGGGTCCGGTTTTAGATTCCGATGCTTCACTTCAGGTTTACTGTATCTCTTGGACCTTCTTATTGACGGTGAAACACAGAAATTGCATCTGACATTAATACAAAAGGCACAATGCCGACTTAAGTACAAGAGGACTGACACTCTGACTTTCTATGATTTGATCCTCTCCTGTGAGTCCAGTTTTAGATTCCGATGCTTCACTTCAGGTTTACTGTATACCTTGCACCTTCTTATTGGCGATGAAACACAGAAATAGCATCCGAATTTAATAAAAAAGGCACAATGCCGACTTAAGTACAAGAGGACTGACACTCTCACTTTCTATGATTTGATCCTCTCCTGTGAGTCCAGTTTAAGATTCCGCTGCTTTACTTCAGGTTTACTGTATGCCTTGCATCTTCTTATTGACGGTGAAACACAGAAATTGCATCCGAATTTAATACAAATGGCACAATGCCGACTTAAGTACAAGAGGACTGACACTCTCACTTTCCATGATTTGAACCTGTCCTTTGAGTCCAGTTTTAGATTTTGATCCTTCACTTCAGGATTACTGCACACCTTGCACCTTCCGATTGACGATGAAGCACAGAAATTGCTTCGGAATTAAATTCAAAAGGCGCAATGCCGACTTAAGTACAAGTGGACTGACACTCTAACTTTCTATGAATTGAACCTCTCCTGTGAGTCCTGTTTTAGATTCCGATGCTTCACTTCAGGTTTACTGTATCCCTTGGACCTTTTTATTGACGATGAAACACAGAAATGGAATCCGAATTTAATACAAAAGGCACAATGCCTACTTAAGTAAAAGAGGTCTGACACTCTAACATGCTATGATTTGAACCTCTCCTGTGAGTCCAGTTTTAGTTTCCGATGCTTCACTTAAGGTTTACTGTATCCCTTGGACCATCTTATTGACGATGAAACATAGAAATTGCATCCGAATTTAATACATAAGGCAGAATACCGATTTAAGTACAAGAGGAGTGACACTCTAACTACCTATGATTCGAATCACTCCTGTGGGTCCAGTTTTAGATTCCGATGCTTCACTTCAGGTTTACTGTATCCCTTGGACCTTCTTATTGGCGATGAAAGACAGAAATTGCATCGGAATTTAATACAAAAGGCACAATGCCGACTTAAGTACAAGAGGACTGACACTCTAACTTTCTATGATTTGAACCTCTCCAGTGAGCCCTGTTATAGATTCCGATGCTTCACTTCAGGTTTACTGTATCCCGTGGACCTTCTTATTGACGATGAAACACAGAAACTGCATCCGAATATAATACAAAAGGCACAATGCCGACTAAAGTACAAGAGTACTGAGACTCTCACTTTCTCTGATTTGAACCTCTCCTGTGAGTCCAGTTTTAGATTCCGATGCTTCACTTCAGGTTTACTGGATCCCTTGGACCTTCTTATTGACGATGAAACACAGAAATTGCATCCGAATTTAATATAAATGGCACAATGCCGACTTAAGTACAAGAGGACTGACACTCTAACTTTCTATGATTTGAACCTCTCCAGTGAGTCCTGTTATAAATTCCGATGCTTCACTTCAGGTTTACTGTATCCCTTGGACCTTCTTATTGACGAAGAAACACAGAAATTGAATCCGAATTTAATACAAAAGGCACAATGCCGACTTAAGTAAAAGAGGACTGACACTCTAACATTCTATGATTTAAACCCCTATTGTGAGTCCAGTTTTAGTTTCCGATGCTTCACTTAAGGTTTACTGTATCCCTTGGACCAACTTATTGACGATGAATCACAGAAATTGCATCCGAATTTAATACAAAAGGCACAATGCCGGCTTAAGTACAAGAGGACTGACACTCTCACTTTCTCTGATTTGGACCTCTCCTGTGAGTCCAGTTTTACATTCCGAAGCTTTACTTCTGGTTTACTGTATACCTTGCACCTTCTTATTGGCGATGAAATACAGAAATTGCATCGGAATTAAATTCAAAAATCACAATGCCGACATAAGTAAAAGAAGACTGATACTCTCACTTTCTATGATTTGAACCTCCCCTGTGAGTATGGTTTTAGATTCCGATGTTTCAAATCAGGTTTACTGTATCCCTTGGACCTTCTTATTGACGATGAAACACAGAAATTGCATCGGAATTTAGTTAAAAAGGCACAATGCCGACTTATGTACAAGATGACTGACACTCTAACTTTCTATGATTTGAACCTCTCCTGTGAGTCCAGTTTTAGATTCCGATGCTTTACTTCTGGGTTACTGAATACCTTGCACCTTCTTATTGACGATGAAACAGAAATTGCATCCGAATTTAATACAAAAGGCACAATGCCGGCTTAAGTACAAGAGGACTGACACTCTCACTGTCTATGATTTGAACGTCTCCTGTGTGCCAAGTTTTAGATTCCGATGCTTCACCTCAGGTTAACTGTATCCCTAGGACCTTCTTATTGACGATGAAACACAGAAATTGCATCGTAATTAAATTCAAAAGGCACAATGCCGACTTAAGTACAGAAGGACTGACACTCTAAGTTTCTATGATTTGAACCTTTCCTGTGAGTCCAGTTTTAGATTCCGTGCTTCACTTCAGGTTTAATGTATACCTTGCACCTTCTTATTGACGATGAAACACAGTAATTGCATCGGAATTTAATACAAAGGGCACAATGCTGACTTAAGTAAAAGAGGACTGACACTCTAACTTTCGATGATTTGAACCTCTCCTGTGAGTCCAGTTTTAGATTCCGATGCTTCACTTCAGGTTTACTGTATCCCTTGGGCCTTGTTATTGACGACGAAACACAGAAATTGCATCGGAATTAAATTCAAGAAGCACAATGCCGACTTAAGTAAAAGAGCACTGACACTCTCGCTTTCTATGATTTGAATCTCTCCTGTGAGTCCAGTTTTAGATTCCGATGCTTCACCTCAGGTTTACTGTATCCCTTGGACCTTCTTATTGACGATGAAACACAGAAATTGCATCCGAATTTAATACAAAAGGCACAATACCGACTTAAGTACAATAGGAGTGAGTCTCTAACTTTCTGTGATTTGAACCCCTCCTGTGAGTCCAGTTTTAGATTCCGATGCTTCACTTCAGGTTTACTGTATCCCTTGGACCTACTTATTGACGATGAATGACAGAAACTGCATCCGAATTTAATTCAAATGGCACAAGGCCGACTTCAGTACAAGAGGACTGACACTCTCACTTTCTATGATTTGAACCTCTTCTGTGAGTCCAGGTTTAGATTCCGATGCTTCACTTCTGGTTTACTGTATCCCTTGGACTTTCCTATTGACGATGAAACACAGAAATTGCATCGGAAATAAATTCAAAAAGCACAATGCCGACTTAAGTAAAAGAGGACTGACACTCTAACTTTCTATGATTTGTACCTCTCCTGTGAGTCCAGTTTTAGATTCCGATGCTTCATTTCAGGTTTAATGTATACCTTGCAAATTCTTATTGACGATGAAACACAGAAATTGCATCGGAATTAAATTCCAAAGGCACAATGCCGACTTAAGTACAAGAGGACTGACACTCTAACTTTCTATGATTTGAACCTCTCCTGTGAGTCCAGTTTTAGATTCCGATGCTTCACTTCAGGATTACTGTATCCCTGGGACCTTCTTATTGACGATGAATCAGAGTAATTGCATCCGAATTTAATACAAAAGGCACAATACGACTTAAGTAAAAGAATACTGACACTCTAACATTCTATGATTTGAACCTCTGCTGTGAATCCAGTTTCAAATTCCGATGTTTCACTTAAGGTTTACTGAATCCCTTGGACCTTCTTATTGACGATGAAACACAGAAATTGCGTCCGAATTTAATACAAAAGGCACAATACCGACTTAAGTACAGGAGGAGTGACACTCTAACTTTCTATGATTTGAATTTCTCCTGTGACTCCAGTTTTAGATTCCGATGCTTCACTTCAGGTTTACTGTATCCCTTAGACCTTCTTAATGACGATGAACACAGAAACTGATTCCGACTTTAATACAAATGGCACAATGCCGACTTAAGTACAAGAGGACTGACACTCTCAATTTCTATGATTTGAACCTCTTCTGTGAGTCCAGTTTTAGATTCCGATGCTTCACTTCAGGTTTACTGTATCCCTTGGACCTTCTCATTGACGATGAAACACAGAAATTGCATCGGAATTAAATTCAAAAAGCACAATGCCGACTTAGGTAAAAGAGGACTGACTCTCTCACTTTCTATGATTTGAACCTATCCTGTGAGTCCAGTTTCAGATACCGATGCTTCACTTCAGGTTTACTGTATCCCTTGGACCTTCTTATTGACGATGAAACACAGAAATTGCATCGGAATTAAATTCAAAAGTCACAATGCCGACTTAAGTACAGATGGACTGACACTCTAACTTTCTATGATTTGAACCTCTCCTGTGAGTGCAGTTTTAGATTCCGATGCTTCACTTCAGGTTTACTGTATACATTGCACCTTCTTATTGACGATGAAACACAGAAATTGCATCGGAATTTAATACAAAAGGCACAATACCGACATAAGTACAAGAGGAGTGACACTCTAACTATCTATGATTCGAATCAGTCCTGTGAGTCCAGTATTAGATTCCGATGCTTCACTTCAGGTTTACTGTATCCCCTTGACCTTCTTATTGACGGTGAAACACAGAAATTGCATCCGAATTTAATACAAATGGCACAATCCCAACTTAAGTACAAGAGGACTGACATTCTCACTTTCCATGATTTGAACCTGTCCTTTGAGTCCAGTTTTAGATTTTGATGCTTCACTTGAGGTTTACTGTATACCTTGCACCTTCCGATTGACGATGAAACACAGAAATTGCATCGGAATTAAATTCAAAAGACACAATGCCGACGTAAGAACAAGAGGACTGACACTCTAACTGTCTATGATTTGAACCTCTCCTGTGAGTCCAGTTTTAGATTCGGATGCTTCACTTCAGGTTTTCTGTATCCCTGGGACCTTCTTATTGACGATGAAACACAGATATTGCATCCGAATTTAATAAAAAGGCACAATACCGACTTAAGTACAAGAGGAGTGACACTCTAACTCTCAATGATTTGAACCTCTCCTGTGAGTCCAGTTTTAGATTCCGATGATTCACTTCAGGTTTACCGTATCCCTTGGACCTTCTTATTGACGATGAAACACAGAAATTGCATCGGAATTAAATTCAAAAGGCACAATGCCGACTTAAGTACAAGAGAACTGACACTCTAACTTTCTATGATTTGTACCTCTCCTGTGAGTCCAGTTTTAGATTCCGATGCTTCACTTCAGGTTTACTGTATCCCTTGGACCTTCTTATTGACGATGAAACACAGAGTATGCATCCGAATTATATACAAAAGGCAAAATGCCGACTTAAGTACAAGAGGGCTGACACACTAACTTTCTATGATTTGATCCTCTCCTGTGAGTCCAGTTTTAGATTCCGATGCTTCACTTCAGGTTTACTGTATACCTTGCACCTTCTTATTGGCGATGAAACACAGAAATAACATCAGAATTTAATAAAAAAGGCACAATGCCGACTTAAGTACAAGAGGACTGACACTCTCACTTTCTATGATTTGATCCTCTCCTGTGAGTTCAGTTTTAGATTCCGCTGCTTTACTTCATGTTTACTGTATGCCTTGCATCTTCTTATTGACGGTGAAACACAGAAATTGCATCCGAATTTAATACAAATGGCACAATGCCGACTTAAGTACAAGAGGACTGACACTCTCACTTTCCATGATTTGAGCCTGCCGTTTGAGTCCAGTTTTAGATTTTGATGCTTCACTTCAGGTTTACTGCATACCTTGCACCTTCCGATTGACGATGAAGCACAGAAATTGCATCGGAATTAAATTCAAAAGGCACAATGCCGACTTAAGTGCAAGAGGACTGACACTCTAACTTTCTATGATTTGAACCTCTCCCGTGAGTCCTGTTTTAGATTCCGATGCTTCACTTCAGGTTTACTGTATCCCTTGCACCTTCTTATTGACGAAGAAACACAGAAATAGAATCCGAAATTAATACAAAAGGCACAATGCCGACTTAAGTAAAAGAGGACTGACACTCTAACATTCTATGATTTGAACCTCTCCTGTGAGTCCAGTTTTAGTTTCCGATGCTTCACTTAAGGTTTACTGTATCCCTTGGACCTTCTTATTGACGATGAAACACAGAAATTGCATCCGAATTTAATACAAAAGCACAATACCGATTTAAGTACAAGAGGAGTGACACTCTAAATATCTATGATTCGAATCACTCCTGTGGGTCCATTTTTAGGTTCCGATGCTTCACTTCAGGTTTACTGTATCCCTTGGACCTTCTTATTGACGATGAGACACAGAGTTTGCATCCGAATTTTATACAAAAGGCAAAATGTCGACTTAAGTACAAGAGGGCTGACACACTAACTTTCTATGATTTCAACCTCTCCTGTGAGTCCAGTTTTATATTCCGATGCTTCACTTCAGGTTTACTGTATCCCTTGGACCTTCTTATTGACGATCAAACACAGAAATTGCATCCGAATATAATACAAAAGGCACAATGCTGACTAAAGTACAAGAGGACTGAGACTCTCACTTTCTCTGATTTGAACCTGTCCTGTGAGTCCAGTTTTAGATTCCGATGCTTCACTTCAGGTTTACTGTATCCCTTGGACCTTCTTATTGACGATGAAACACAGAAATTGCATCCGAATTTAATATAAATGGCACAATGCCGACTTAAGTACAAGAGGACTGACACTCCCACTTTCTATGATTTTATCCTCTCCTGTGAGTCCAGTTTTAGATTGCGATGCTTTACTTCAGGTTTACTGTATACCTTGGACCATCTTATTGACGATCAAACACAGAAATTGCATCCGAATATAATACAAATGGCACAATGCCAACTTAAGTACAAGAGGACTGACACTCTCACTTTCCATGATTTGAACCTGTCCTTTGAGTCCAGTTTTAGATTTTGATGCTTCACTTCAGGTTTACTGTATGCCTTGCACCTTCCGATTGACGATGAAACACAGAAATTGCATCGGAATTAAATTCAAAAGGCACAATGCCGACTTAAGTACAAGAGGACTGACACTCTAACGGACTATGATTTGAACCTCTCCTGTGAGTCCAGTTTTAGATTCGGATGCTTCACTTCAGGTTTTCTATATCCCTTGGACCTTCTTATTGACGATGAAACACAGAAATTGCATCCGAATTCAATAAAAAGGCACAATACCGACTTAAGTACAAGAGGAGTGACACTCTAACTCTCAATGATTTGAACCTCTCCTGTGAGTCCAGTTTTAGATTCCGATGCTTCACTTCAGGTTTACCGTATCCCTTGGACCTTCTTATTGACGGTGAAACACAGAAATTGCATGCGAATTTAATAGAAATGGCACACTGCCGACTTAAGTACAAGAGGACTGACACTCTCACTTTCACTGATTTGAACCTCTCCTGTGAGTCCAGTTTTAGTTTCCGATGCTTCACTTCTGGTTTACTGTATCTCTTGGACTTTCTTATTGTCGTCGAAACACAAAAATTGCATCGGAATTAAATTCAAAATGCACAATGCCGACTTAAGTAAAAGAGTTCTGACACTCTCACTTTCTGTGATTTGAACCTCTCCTGTTAGTCCAGTTTTAGATTCCGATGTTTCACTTCAGGTTTACTGTATCCCTTGGACCTTCTTATTGACGATGAAACACAGAAATTGCATCCGAATTTAATACAAATGGCACAATGCCGACTTAAGTACAAGAGGACTGACACTCTCACTTTCCATGATTTGAACCTGTCGTTTGAGTCCAGTTTTACATTTTGATGCTTCACTTCAGGTTTACTGCATACCTTGCACCTTCCGATTGACGATGAAGCACAGAAATTGCATCGGAATAAAATTCAAAACGCACAATGCCGACTTAAGTACAAGAGGACTGACACTCTAACTTTCTATGATTTGAACCTCTCCCGTGAGTCCTGTTTTAGATGCCGATGCTTCACTTAAGGTTTACTGTATCCCTTGGACCTTCTTATTGACGATGAAACACAGAAATTGCATCCGAATTTAATACAAAAGCACAATACTGATTTAAGTACAAGAGGAGTGACACTCTAACTATCTATGATTCGAATCACTCCTGTGGGTCCAGTTTTAGGTTCCGATGCTTCACTTCAGGTTTACTGTATCCCTTGGACCTTCTTATTGACTACGAAACACAGAGTTTGCATCCGAATTTTATACAAAAGGCAAAATGCTGACTTAAGTACAATAGGGCTGTCACACTAACTTTCTATGATTTGAACCTCTCCTGTGAGTCCAGTTTTAGATTCCGATGCTTCACTTCAGGTTTACTGTATCCCTTGGACCATCTTATTGACGATCAAACACAGAAATTGCATCCGAATATAATACAAAAGGCACAATGCCGACTAAAGTACAAGAGGACTGAGACTCTCACTTTCTTTGATTTGAACCTCTCCTGTGAGTCCAGTTTTAGATTCGGATGCTTCACTTCAGGTTTACTGTATCCCTTGGACCTTCTTATTGACGATGAAACACAGAAATTCCATCCGAATTTATATAAATGGCACAATGCCGCCTTAAGTACAAGAGGACTGACACTCCCACTTTCTATGATTTTATCCTCTCCTGTGAGTCCAGTTTTAGATTCCGATGCTTTACTTCAGGTTTACTGTATACCTTGCACCTTCTTATTGGCGATGTAAGACAGAAATTGCATCGGAATTTAATACACAAGGCACAATGCCGACTTAAGTAAAAGAGGACTGACACTCTAACTTTCTATGATTTGAACCTCTCCTGTGAGTCCATTTTTAGATTCCGATGCTTCACTTCAGGTTTACTGTGCCCCTTTGACCTTCTTATTGACGATGAAACACAGAAATTGCATCCGAATTTAATACAAAACGAACAATGCCGACTTAAGTAAAGGAGGACTGACACTCTAACATTCTATGGTTTGAATCACTCCTGTGAGTCCAGTATTAGATTCCGATGCTTCACTTCAGGTTTACTGTATCCGCTTGACCTTCTTATTGACGTTGAAACACAGAAATTGCATCCGAATTTAATACAAATGGCACAATGCCAACTTAAGTACAAGAGGACTGACACTCTCACTTTCCATGATTTGAACCTGTCGTTTGAATCCAGTTTTAGATTTTGATGCTTCACTTCAGGTTTACTGCATACCTTGCACCTTCCGATTGACGATGAAGCACAGAAATTGCATCGGGATTAAATTCAAAAGGCACAATGCCGACTTAAGTACAAGAGGACTGACACTCTAACTTTCTATGATTAGAACCTCTCCCGTGAGTCCTGTTTTAGATTCCGATGCTTCACTTCAGGTTAACTGTATCCCTTGCACCTTCTTATTGACGATGAAACACAGAAATAGAATCCGAAATTAATACAAAAGGCACAATGCCGACTTAAGTAAAAGAGGACTGACACTCTAACTTTCTATGATTTGAACCTCTCCTGTGAGTCCAGTTTTAGTTTCCGATGCTTCACTTAAGGTTTACTGTATCCCTTGGACCTTCTTATTGACGATGAAACACAGAAATTGCATCCGAATGTAATACAAAAGCACAATACCGATTTAAGTACAAGAGGAGTGGCACTCTAACTATCTATGATTCGAATCACTCCTGTGGGTCCAGTTTTAGGTTCCGATGCTTCACTTCAGGTTTACTGTATCCCTTGGACCTTCTTATTGACGATGAAACACAGAGTTTGCATCCGAATTTTATACAAAAGGCAAAATGCCGACTTAAGTACAAGAGGGCTGACACACTAACTTTCTATGATTTGAACCTCTCCTGTGAGTCCAGTTTTAGATTCCGATGCTTAACTTCAGGTTTACTGTATCCCTTGGACCTTCTTATTGACGATCAAACACAGAAATTGCATCCGAATATAATACAAAAGGCACAATGCCGACTAAAGTACAAGAGGACTGAGACTCTCACTTTGTCTGATTTGAACCTCTCCTGTGAGTCCAGTTTTAGATTCCGATGCTTCACTTCAGGTTTACTGTATCCCTTGGACCTTCTTAATGACGATGAAACACAGAAATTGCATCCGAATTTAATATAAATGGCACAATGCCGACTTAAGTACAAGAGGACTGACACTCCCACTTGCTATGATTTTATCCTCTCCTGTGAGTCCAGTTTAAGATTCCGATGCTTTACTTCAGGTTTACTGTATACCTTGCACCTTCTTATTGGCGATGAAAGACAGAAATTGCATCGGAATTTAATACACAAGGCACAATGCCGACTTAAGTAAAAGAGGACTGACACTCTAACTTTCTATGATTTGAACCTCTCCTGTGAGTCCATTTTCAGATTCCGATGCTTCACTTCAGGTTTACTGTGCCCCTTTGACCTTCTTATTGACGATGAAACACAGAAATTGCATCCGAATTTAATACAAATGGCACAATGCCAACTTAAGTACAAGAGGACTGACACTCTCACTTTCCATGATTTGAACCTGTCCTTTGAGTCCAGTTTTAGATTTTGATGCTTCACTTCAGGTTTACTGTATACCTTGCACCTTCCGATTGACGATGAAACACAGAAATTGCATCGGAATTAAATTCAAAAGGCACAATGCCGACTTAAGTACAAGAGGACTGACACTCTAACGGTCTATCATTTGAACCTCTCCTGTGAGTCCAGTTTTAGATTCGGATGCTTCACTTCAGGTTTTCTGTATCCCTTGGACCTTCTTATTGACGATGACACACAGAAATTGCATCCGAATTTAATAAAAAGGCACAATACCGACTTAAGTACAAGAGGAGTGACACTCTAACTCTCAATGATTTGAACCTCTCCTGTGAGTCCAGTTTTAGATTCCGATGCTTCACTTCAGGTTTACCATATCCCTTGGACCTTCTTATTGACAATGAAACACAGAAATTGCACGCGAATTTAATAGAAATGGCACAATGCCGACTTAAGTACTAGAGGACTGACACTCTCACTTTCACTGATTTGAACCTCTCCTGTGAGTCCAGTTTTGGTTTCCGATGCTTCACTTCAGGTTTACTGTATCTGTTGGACTTTCTTATTGTCGTCGAAACACAAAAATTGCATCGGAATTAAATTAAAAATCACAATGCCGACTTAAGTAAAAGAGTTCTGACACTCTCACTTTCTGTGATTTGAACCTCTCCTGTTAGTCCAGTTTTAGATTCCGATGTTTCACTTCAGGTTTACTGTATCCCTTGGACCTTCTTATTGACGATGAAACACAGAAATTGCATCCGAATTTAATACAAATGGCACAATGCCGACTTAAGTACAAGAGGACTGACACTCTCACTTTCCATGATTTGAACCTGTCGTTTGAGTCCAGTTTTACATTTTGATGCTTCACTTCAGGTTTACTGCATACCTTGCACCTTCCGATTGACGATGAAGCACAGAAATTGCATCGGAATAAAATTCAAAACGCACAATGCCGACTTAAGTACAAGAGGACTGACACTCTAACTTTCTATGATTTGAACCTCTCCCGTGAGTCCTGTTTTAGATGCCGATGCTTCACTTAAGGTTTACTGTATCCCTTGGACCTTCTTATTGACGATGAAACACAGAAATTGCATCCGAATTTAATACAAAAGCACAATACTGATTTAAGTACAAGAGGAGTGACACTCTAACTATCTATGATTCGAATCACTCCTGTGGGTCCAGTTTTAGGTTCCGATGCTTCACTTCAGGTTTACTGTATCCCTTGGACCTTCTTATTGACTACGAAACACAGAGTTTGCATCCGAATTTTATACAAAAGGCAAAATGCTGACTTAAGTACAATAGGGCTGTCACACTAACTTTCTATGATTTGAACCTCTCCTGTGAGTCCAGTTTTAGATTCCGATGCTTCACTTCAGGTTTACTGTATCCCTTGGACCATCTTATTGACGATCAAACACAGAAATTGCATCCGAATATAATACAAAAGGCACAATGCCGACTAAAGTACAAGAGGACTGAGACTCTCACTTTCTTTGATTTGAACCTCTCCTGTGAGTCCAGTTTTAGATTCGGATGCTTCACTTCAGGTTTACTGTATCCCTTGGACCTTCTTATTGACGATGAAACACAGAAATTCCATCCGAATTTATATAAATGGCACAATGCCGCCTTAAGTACAAGAGGACTGACACTCCCACTTTCTATGATTTTATCCTCTCCTGTGAGTCCAGTTTTAGATTCCGATGCTTTACTTCAGGTTTACTGTATACCTTGCACCTTCTTATTGGCGATGTAAGACAGAAATTGCATCGGAATTTAATACACAAGGCACAATGCCGACTTAAGTAAAAGAGGACTGACACTCTAACTTTCTATGATTTGAACCTCTCCTGTGAGTCCATTTTTAGATTCCGATGCTTCACTTCAGGTTTACTGTGCCCCTTTGACCTTCTTATTGACGATGAAACACAGAAATTGCATCCGAATTTAATACAAAACGAACAATGCCGACTTAAGTAAAGGAGGACTGACACTCTAACATTCTATGGTTTGAATCACTCCTGTGAGTCCAGTATTAGATTCCGATGCTTCACTTCAGGTTTACTGTATCCGCTTGACCTTCTTATTGACGTTGAAACACAGAAATTGCATCCGAATTTAATACAAATGGCACAATGCCAACTTAAGTACAAGAGGACTGACACTCTCACTTTCCATGATTTGAACCTGTCGTTTGAATCCAGTTTTAGATTTTGATGCTTCACTTCAGGTTTACTGCATACCTTGCACCTTCCGATTGACGATGAAGCACAGAAATTGCATCGGGATTAAATTCAAAAGGCACAATGCCGACTTAAGTACAAGAGGACTGACACTCTAACTTTCTATGATTAGAACCTCTCCCGTGAGTCCTGTTTTAGATTCCGATGCTTCACTTCAGGTTAACTGTATCCCTTGCACCTTCTTATTGACGATGAAACACAGAAATAGAATCCGAAATTAATACAAAAGGCACAATGCCGACTTAAGTAAAAGAGGACTGACACTCTAACTTTCTATGATTTGAACCTCTCCTGTGAGTCCAGTTTTAGTTTCCGATGCTTCACTTAAGGTTTACTGTATCCCTTGGACCTTCTTATTGACGATGAAACACAGAAATTGCATCCGAATGTAATACAAAAGCACAATACCGATTTAAGTACAAGAGGAGTGGCACTCTAACTATCTATGATTCGAATCACTCCTGTGGGTCCAGTTTTAGGTTCCGATGCTTCACTTCAGGTTTACTGTATCCCTTGGACCTTCTTATTGACGATGAAACACAGAGTTTGCATCCGAATTTTATACAAAAGGCAAAATGCCGACTTAAGTACAAGAGGGCTGACACACTAACTTTCTATGATTTGAACCTCTCCTGTGAGTCCAGTTTTAGATTCCGATGCTTAACTTCAGGTTTACTGTATCCCTTGGACCTTCTTATTGACGATCAAACACAGAAATTGCATCCGAATATAATACAAAAGGCACAATGCCGACTAAAGTACAAGAGGACTGAGACTCTCACTTTGTCTGATTTGAACCTCTCCTGTGAGTCCAGTTTTAGATTCCGATGCTTCACTTCAGGTTTACTGTATCCCTTGGACCTTCTTAATGACGATGAAACACAGAAATTGCATCCGAATTTAATATAAATGGCACAATGCCGACTTAAGTACAAGAGGACTGACACTCCCACTTGCTATGATTTTATCCTCTCCTGTGAGTCCAGTTTAAGATTCCGATGCTTTACTTCAGGTTTACTGTATACCTTGCACCTTCTTATTGGCGATGAAAGACAGAAATTGCATCGGAATTTAATACACAAGGCACAATGCCGACTTAAGTAAAAGAGGACTGACACTCTAACTTTCTATGATTTGAACCTCTCCTGTGAGTCCATTTTCAGATTCCGATGCTTCACTTCAGGTTTACTGTGCCCCTTTGACCTTCTTATTGACGATGAAACACAGAAATTGCATCCGAATTTAATACAAATGGCACAATGCCAACTTAAGTACAAGAGGACTGACACTCTCACTTTCCATGATTTGAACCTGTCCTTTGAGTCCAGTTTTAGATTTTGATGCTTCACTTCAGGTTTACTGTATACCTTGCACCTTCCGATTGACGATGAAACACAGAAATTGCATCGGAATTAAATTCAAAAGGCACAATGCCGACTTAAGTACAAGAGGACTGACACTCTAACGGTCTATCATTTGAACCTCTCCTGTGAGTCCAGTTTTAGATTCGGATGCTTCACTTCAGGTTTTCTGTATCCCTTGGACCTTCTTATTGACGATGACACACAGAAATTGCATCCGAATTTAATAAAAAGGCACAATACCGACTTAAGTACAAGAGGAGTGACACTCTAACTCTCAATGATTTGAACCTCTCCTGTGAGTCCAGTTTTAGATTCCGATGCTTCACTTCAGGTTTACCATATCCCTTGGACCTTCTTATTGACAATGAAACACAGAAATTGCACGCGAATTTAATAGAAATGGCACAATGCCGACTTAAGTACTAGAGGACTGACACTCTCACTTTCACTGATTTGAACCTCTCCTGTGAGTCCAGTTTTGGTTTCCGATGCTTCACTTCAGGTTTACTGTATCTGTTGGACTTTCTTATTGTCGTCGAAACACAAAAATTGCATCGGAATTAAATTAAAAATCACAATGCCGACTTAAGTAAAAGAGTTCTGACACTCTCACTTTCTGTGATTTGAACCTCTCCTGTTAGTCCAGTTTTAGATTCCGATGTTTCACTTCAGGTTTACTGTATCCCTTGGACCTTCTTATTGACGATGAAACACAGAAATTGCATCCGAATTTAATACAAATGGCACAATGCCGACTTAAGTACAAGAGGACTGACACTCTCACTTTCCATGATTTGAACCTGTCGTTTGAGTCCAGTTTTACATTTTGATGCTTCACTTCAGGTTTACTGCATACCTTGCACCTTCCGATTGACGATGAAGCACAGAAATTGCATCGGAATAAAATTCAAAACGCACAATGCCGACTTAAGTACAAGAGGACTGACACTCTAACTTTCTATGATTTGAACCTCTCCCGTGAGTCCTGTTTTAGATGCCGATGCTTCACTTAAGGTTTACTGTATCCCTTGGACCTTCTTATTGACGATGAAACACAGAAATTGCATCCGAATTTAATACAAAAGCACAATACTGATTTAAGTACAAGAGGAGTGACACTCTAACTATCTATGATTCGAATCACTCCTGTGGGTCCAGTTTTAGGTTCCGATGCTTCACTTCAGGTTTACTGTATCCCTTGGACCTTCTTATTGACTACGAAACACAGAGTTTGCATCCGAATTTTATACAAAAGGCAAAATGCTGACTTAAGTACAATAGGGCTGTCACACTAACTTTCTATGATTTGAACCTCTCCTGTGAGTCCAGTTTTAGATTCCGATGCTTCACTTCAGGTTTACTGTATCCCTTGGACCATCTTATTGACGATCAAACACAGAAATTGCATCCGAATATAATACAAAAGGCACAATGCCGACTAAAGTACAAGAGGACTGAGACTCTCACTTTCTTTGATTTGAACCTCTCCTGTGAGTCCAGTTTTAGATTCGGATGCTTCACTTCAGGTTTACTGTATCCCTTGGACCTTCTTATTGACGATGAAACACAGAAATTCCATCCGAATTTATATAAATGGCACAATGCCGCCTTAAGTACAAGAGGACTGACACTCCCACTTTCTATGATTTTATCCTCTCCTGTGAGTCCAGTTTTAGATTCCGATGCTTTACTTCAGGTTTACTGTATACCTTGCACCTTCTTATTGGCGATGTAAGACAGAAATTGCATCGGAATTTAATACACAAGGCACAATGCCGACTTAAGTAAAAGAGGACTGACACTCTAACTTTCTATGATTTGAACCTCTCCTGTGAGTCCATTTTTAGATTCCGATGCTTCACTTCAGGTTTACTGTGCCCCTTTGACCTTCTTATTGACGATGAAACACAGAAATTGCATCCGAATTTAATACAAAACGAACAATGCCGACTTAAGTAAAGGAGGACTGACACTCTAACATTCTATGGTTTGAATCACTCCTGTGAGTCCAGTATTAGATTCCGATGCTTCACTTCAGGTTTACTGTATCCGCTTGACCTTCTTATTGACGTTGAAACACAGAAATTGCATCCGAATTTAATACAAATGGCACAATGCCAACTTAAGTACAAGAGGACTGACACTCTCACTTTCCATGATTTGAACCTGTCGTTTGAATCCAGTTTTAGATTTTGATGCTTCACTTCAGGTTTACTGCATACCTTGCACCTTCCGATTGACGATGAAGCACAGAAATTGCATCGGGATTAAATTCAAAAGGCACAATGCCGACTTAAGTACAAGAGGACTGACACTCTAACTTTCTATGATTAGAACCTCTCCCGTGAGTCCTGTTTTAGATTCCGATGCTTCACTTCAGGTTAACTGTATCCCTTGCACCTTCTTATTGACGATGAAACACAGAAATAGAATCCGAAATTAATACAAAAGGCACAATGCCGACTTAAGTAAAAGAGGACTGACACTCTAACTTTCTATGATTTGAACCTCTCCTGTGAGTCCAGTTTTAGTTTCCGATGCTTCACTTAAGGTTTACTGTATCCCTTGGACCTTCTTATTGACGATGAAACACAGAAATTGCATCCGAATGTAATACAAAAGCACAATACCGATTTAAGTACAAGAGGAGTGGCACTCTAACTATCTATGATTCGAATCACTCCTGTGGGTCCAGTTTTAGGTTCCGATGCTTCACTTCAGGTTTACTGTATCCCTTGGACCTTCTTATTGACGATGAAACACAGAGTTTGCATCCGAATTTTATACAAAAGGCAAAATGCCGACTTAAGTACAAGAGGGCTGACACACTAACTTTCTATGATTTGAACCTCTCCTGTGAGTCCAGTTTTAGATTCCGATGCTTAACTTCAGGTTTACTGTATCCCTTGGACCTTCTTATTGACGATCAAACACAGAAATTGCATCCGAATATAATACAAAAGGCACAATGCCGACTAAAGTACAAGAGGACTGAGACTCTCACTTTGTCTGATTTGAACCTCTCCTGTGAGTCCAGTTTTAGATTCCGATGCTTCACTTCAGGTTTACTGTATCCCTTGGACCTTCTTAATGACGATGAAACACAGAAATTGCATCCGAATTTAATATAAATGGCACAATGCCGACTTAAGTACAAGAGGACTGACACTCCCACTTGCTATGATTTTATCCTCTCCTGTGAGTCCAGTTTAAGATTCCGATGCTTTACTTCAGGTTTACTGTATACCTTGCACCTTCTTATTGGCGATGAAAGACAGAAATTGCATCGGAATTTAATACACAAGGCACAATGCCGACTTAAGTAAAAGAGGACTGACACTCTAACTTTCTATGATTTGAACCTCTCCTGTGAGTCCATTTTCAGATTCCGATGCTTCACTTCAGGTTTACTGTGCCCCTTTGACCTTCTTATTGACGATGAAACACAGAAATTGCATCCGAATTTAATACAAATGGCACAATGCCAACTTAAGTACAAGAGGACTGACACTCTCACTTTCCATGATTTGAACCTGTCCTTTGAGTCCAGTTTTAGATTTTGATGCTTCACTTCAGGTTTACTGTATACCTTGCACCTTCCGATTGACGATGAAACACAGAAATTGCATCGGAATTAAATTCAAAAGGCACAATGCCGACTTAAGTACAAGAGGACTGACACTCTAACGGTCTATCATTTGAACCTCTCCTGTGAGTCCAGTTTTAGATTCGGATGCTTCACTTCAGGTTTTCTGTATCCCTTGGACCTTCTTATTGACGATGACACACAGAAATTGCATCCGAATTTAATAAAAAGGCACAATACCGACTTAAGTACAAGAGGAGTGACACTCTAACTCTCAATGATTTGAACCTCTCCTGTGAGTCCAGTTTTAGATTCCGATGCTTCACTTCAGGTTTACCATATCCCTTGGACCTTCTTATTGACAATGAAACACAGAAATTGCACGCGAATTTAATAGAAATGGCACAATGCCGACTTAAGTACTAGAGGACTGACACTCTCACTTTCACTGATTTGAACCTCTCCTGTGAGTCCAGTTTTGGTTTCCGATGCTTCACTTCAGGTTTACTGTATCTGTTGGACTTTCTTATTGTCGTCGAAACACAAAAATTGCATCGGAATTAAATTAAAAATCACAATGCCGACTTAAGTAAAAGAGTTCTGACACTCTCACTTTCTGTGATTTGAACCTCTCCTGTTAGTCCAGTTTTAGATTCCGATGTTTCACTTCAGGTTTACTGTATCCCTTGGACCTTCTTATTGACGATGAAACACAGAAATTGCATCGGAATTAAATTCACTAGGCACAATGCCGACTTAAGTACAAGAGATCTGACATTCTAACTTTTTATGTTTTGAACCTCTCCTGTGAGTCCAGTTTTAGATTCCGATGCTTCACTTCAGGTTTACTGTACCCCTTGGACCTTCTTATTAACGATGAAACACAGAGTATGCATCCGAATTATATAGAAAAGGCAAATTGCCGACTTAAGTACAAGAGGGCTGACACACTAACTTTCTATGATTTGAACCTATCCTGTGAGTCCTTTTTTAGATTCCGATGCTTCACTTCAGGTTTACTGTATCCCTTGGACCTTCTTATTGACAATGAAACACATCAATAGCATCCGAATTTAATATAAAAGGCACAATACCGACTTAAATACAAGAGGAGTGACCTTCTAACTCTCTATGATTTGAACCTCTCCTGTGAGTCCAGTTTTACATTCTGATGCTTCACTTCCGGTTTACTGTATCCCTTGGACCTTCTTATTGACGATGAAACACAGAAAGTGCATCTGAATATAATACAAAAGGCACAATGCCGACTTAAGTACAAGAGGACTGACACTCTCACTTTCTATGATTTGATCCTCTCCTGTGAGTCCAGTTTTAGATTCCGCTGCTTTACTTCAGGTTTACTGTATCCCTTGGACCATCTTATTGACGATGAAACACAGAAATTGCAACTGAAATTAATACAAAAGGCACAATGCCGACTTAAGTACAAGAGGACTGACACTCTCACTTTCCATGATTTGAACCTGTCCTTTGAGTCTAGTTTTAGATTTTGATGCTTCACTTCAGGATTACTGCATACCTTGCACCTTCCGATTGACGATGAGGCACAGAAATTGCATCGGAATTAAATTCAAAAGGCACAATACCGACTTAAGTACAAGTGGACTGACACTCTAACTTTCTATGACTTGAACCTCTCCTGTGAGTCCTGCTTTAGATCCCGATGCTTCACTTCAGGTTTACTGTATCCCTTGGACCTTCTTTTTGACGATGAAACACAGAAATGGAATCCGAATTTAATACAAAAGGTACAATGCCGACTTAAGTAAAAGAGGACTGACACTCTAACATGCTATGATTTGAACCTCTCCTGTGAGTCCAGTTTTAGTTTCCGATGCTTCACTTAAGGTTTACTGTATCCCTTGGACCATCTTATTGACGATGAAACATAGAAATTGCATCCGAATTTAATACAAAAGGCAGAATACCGATTTAAGTACAAGAGGAGTGACACTCTAACTATCTATTATTCGAATCACTCCTGTGGGTCCAGTTTTAGATTCCGATGCTTCACTTCAGGTTTACTGTATCCCTTGGACCTTCTTATTGACGATGAAACACAGAAATTGCATCCGAATGTAATGCAAAAGGCACAATGCCGACTAAAGTACAAGAGTACTGAGACTCTGACTTTCTCTGATTTGAACCTCTCCTGTGAGTCCAGTTTTAGATTCCGATGCTTCACTTCAGGTTTACTGTATCCCTTGGACCTTCTTATTGACGATGAAACACAGAAATTGCATCCGAATGTAATATAAATGGCACAATGCCGACTTAAGTACAAGAGGACTGACACTCTCACTTTCTATGATTTGAACCTGTCCTATGAGTCCAGTTTTAGATTCCGATGCTTCACTTCAGGTTTACTGTATCCCTTGGACCTTCTTATTGACGATGAAACACAGAAATTGCATCGGAATTTAATACAAAAAGCACAATGCCGACTTAAGTTCAAGAGGACTGACACTCTAACTTTCTATGATTTGAACCTCTCCAGTGAGTCCTGTTTCAGATTCCGATGTTTCACTTCAGGTTTACTGTATCCCTCGGACCTTCTTATTGACGATGAAACACAGAAATTGAATCCGAATTTAATACAAAAGGCACAATGCCGACTTAAGTAAAAGAGGACTGACACTCTAACATTCTATTATTTGAACCCCTCCTGTGAGTCCAGTTTTAGATTCCGATGCTTCACCTCAGGTTTACTGTATCCCTTGGACCAACTTATTGACGATGAATCACAGAAATTGCATCCGAATTTAATACAAAAGGCACAATGCCGGCTTAAGTACAAGAGGACTGACACTCTCACTTTCTCTGATTTGAACCTCTACTGTGAGTATGGTTTTAGATTCCGATGTTTCACTTCAGGTTTACTGTATCCCTTGGACCTTCTTATTGACGATGAAACACAGAAATTGCATCGGAATTTAGTTAAAAAGGCACAATGCCGGCTTAACTACAAGAGGACTGACACTCTCACTTTCTATGATTTGAACGTCTCCTGTGTGCCAAGTTTTAGATTCCGATGCTTCACCTCAGGTTTACTGTATCCCTTGGACCTTCTTATTGACGATGAAACACAGAAATTGCATCGTAATTAAATTCAAAAGGCACAATGCCGACTTAAGTACAGAAGGACTGACACTCTAAGTTTCTATGATTTGAACCTTTCCTGTGAGTCCAGTTTTAGATTCCGATGCTTCACTTCAGGTTTAATGTATACCTTGCACCTTCTTATTGACGATGAAACACAGTAATTGCATCGGAATTTAATACAAAGGGCACAATGCTGACTTAAGTAAAAGAGGACTGACACTCTAACTTTCGATGATTTGAACCTCTCCTGTGAGTCAAGTTTTAGATTCCGATGCTTCAATTCAGGTTTACTGTATCCCTTGGGCCTTGTTATTGACGATGAAACACAGAAATTGCATCGGAATTAAATTCAAAAGCACAATGCCGACTTAAGTAAAAGAGGACTGACACTCTCACGTTCTATGATTTGAATCTCTCCTGTGAGTCCAGTTTTAGATTCCGATGCTTCACCTCAGGTTTACTGTATCCCTTGGACCTTCTTATTGACGATGAAACACAGAAATTGCATCCGAATTTAATACAAATGGCACAAGCACGACTTCAGTACAAGAGGACTGACACTCTCACTTTCTATGATTTGAACCTCTTCTGTGAGTCCAGGTTTAGATTCCGATGCTTCACTTCTGGTTTACTGTATCCCTTGGACCTTCCTATTGACGATGAAACACAGAAATTGCATCGGAAATAAATTCCAAAGGCACAATGCCGACTTAAGTACAAGAGTACTGACATTCTAACTTTCTATGATTTGAACCTCTCCTGTGAGTCCAGTTTTAGATTCCGATGCTTCACTTCAGGATTACTGTATCCTGGGACCTTCTTATTGACGATGAATCAGAGTAATTGCATCCGAATTTAATACAAAAGGCACAATACCGACTTAAGTACAAGAGGAGTGACACTCTAACTTTCTATGATTTGAATTTCTCCTATGACTCCAGTTTTAGATTCCGATGCTTCACTTCAGGTTTACTGTATCCCTTGGACCTTCTTATTGACGATGAAACACAGAAATTGCATCGGAATTAAATTCAAAAAGCACAATGCCGACTTAGGTAAAAGAGGACTGACTCTCTCACTTTCTATGATATGAGCCTATCCTGTGAGTCAAGTTTCAGATACCGATGCTTCACTTCAGGTTTACTGTATCCCTTGGACCTTCTTATTGACGATGAAACACAGAAATTGCATCGGAATTAAATTCAAAAGGCACAATGCCGACTTAAGTACAGATGGACTGACACTCTAACTATCTATGATTTGAACCTCTCCTGTGAGTGCAGTTTTAGATTCCGATGCTTCACTTCAGGTTTACTGTATAACTTGCACCTTCTTATCGACGTTGAAACACAGAAATTGGATCGAATTTAATACAAATGGCACAATGCCGACTTAAGTAAAAGACGACTGACACTCTAACTTTCTACGATTTGAACCACTCCGGTGAGTCCAGTTTTAGATTCCGATGCATCACTTCAGGTTTACTGTATCCCTTGGACCTTCTTATTGACGATGAAACACAGAAATTGCATCGGAATTTAATACAAAAGGCACAATGCCGACTTAAGTAAAAGAGGACTGACACTCTAACTTTCGATAATTTGAACCTCTCCTGTGAGCCCAGTTTTAGATTCCGATGCGTCACTTCAGGTTTACTGTATCCCTTGGACTCTCTTATTGACAATGAAACACAGAAATTGCATCCGAATTTACCACAAATAGCACAATGCTGACTTAAGTACAAGAGGACTGACACTCTCACTTTCTATTATTTGAACCTGTCCTGTGGGTCCAGTTTTAGATTCCGATGCTTCACTTCAGGTTTACTGTATACCTTGCACCTTCTTATTGTCGATGAAACACAGAAATAACATCAGAATTTAATAAAAAAGGCACAATGCCGACTTAAGTACAAGAGGACTGACACTCTCACTTTCTATGATTTGATCCTCTCCTGTGAGTTCAGTTTTAGATTCCGCTGCTTTACTTCATGTTTACTGTATGCCTTGCATCTTCTTATTTGACGGTGAAACACAGAAATTGCATCCGAATTTAATACAAATGGCACAATGCCGACTTAAGTACAAGAGGACTGACACTCTCACTTTCCATGATTTGAACCAGCCGTTTGAGTCCAGTTTTAGATTTTGATGCTTCACTTCAGGTTTACTGCATACCTTGCACCTTCCGATTGACGATGAAGTACAGAAATTGCATCGGAATTAAATTCAAAAGGCACAATGCCGACTTAAGTACAAGAGGACTGACACTCTAACTTTCTATGATTTGAACCTCTCCGTGAGTCCTGTTTTAGATTCCAATGCTTCACTTCAGGTTTACTGTATCCCTTGCACCTTCTTGTTGACGAAGAAACACAGAAATAGAATCCGAAATTAATACAAAAGGCACAATGCCGACTTAAGTAAAAGAGGACTGACACTCTAACATTCTATGGTTTGAACCTCTCCTGTGAGTCCAGTTTTAGTTTCCGATGCTTCACTTAAGGTTTACTGTATCCCTTGGACCTTCTTATTGACGATGAAACACAGAAATTGCATCCGAATTTAATACAAAAGCACAATACCGATTTAAGTACAAGAGGAGTGACACTCTAACTATCTATGATTCGAATCACTCCTGTGGGTCCAGTTTTAGGTTCCGATGCTTCACTTCAGGTTTACTGTATCCCTTGGACCTTCTTATTGACGGTGAAACACAGAGTTTGCATCCGAATTTTATACAAAAGGCAAAATGTCGACTTAAGTACAAGAGGGCTGACACACTAACTTTCTATGATTTGAACCTCTCCTGTGAGTCCAGTTTTATATTCCGACGCTTCACTTCAGGTTTACTGTATCCCTTGGACCTTCTTATTGACGATCAAACACAGAAATTGCATCCGAATATAATACAAAAGGCACAATGCCGACAAAAGTACAAGAGGACTGAGACTCTCACTTTCTCTGATTTGAACCTCTCCTGTGAGTCCAGTTTTAGATTCCGATGCTTCACTTCAGGTTTACTGTATCCCTTGGACCTTCTTATTGACGATGAAACACAGAAATTGCATCCGAATTTAATATAAATGGCACAATGCCGACTTAAGTACAAGAGGACTGACACTCCCACTATCTATGATTTTATCCTCTCCTGTGAGTCCAGTTTTAGATTGCGATGCTTTACTTCAGGTTTACTGTATTCCTTGCAACTTCTTATTGGCGATGAAAGACAGAAATTGCATCGGAATTTAATACACAAGGCACAATGCCGACTTAAGTAAAAGAGGACTGACACTCTAACTTTCTATGATTTGAACCTCTCCTGTGAGTCCATTTTTAGATTCCGATGCTTCACTTCAGGTTTACTGTGCCCCTTTGACCTTCTTATTGACGATGAAACACAGAAATTGCATCCGAATTTAATACAAAACGCACAATGCCGACTTAAGTAAAGGAAGACTGACACTCTAACATTCTATGATTTGAATCACTCCTGTGAGTCCAGTATTAGATTCCGATGCTTCACTTCAGGTTTACTGTATCCCCTTGACCTTCTTATTGACGGTGAAACACAGAAATTGCATCCGAATTTAATACAAATGGCACAATGCCAACTTAAGTACAAGAGGACTGACACTCTCACTTTCCATGATTTGAACCTGTCCTTTGAGTCCAGTTTTAGATTTTGATGCTTCACTTCCGGTTTACGGTATGCCTTGCACCTTCCGATTGACGATGAAACACAGAAATTGCATCGGAATTAAATTCAAAAGGCACAATGCCGACTTAAGTACAAGAGGACTGACACTCTAACGGACTATGAGTTGAACCTCTCCTGTGAGTCCAGTTTTAGATTCGGATCCTTCACTTCAGGTTATCTGTATCACTTGGACCTTCTTATTGACGATGAAACACAGAAATTGCATCCGAATTTAATAAAAAGGCACAATACCGACTTAAGTACAAGAGGAGTGACACTCTAACTCTCAATGATTTGAACCTCTCCTGTGAGTCCAGTTTTAGATTCCGATGCTTCACTTCAGGTTTACCGTTTCCCTTGGACCTTCTTATTGACGGTGAAACACAGAAATTGCATGCGAATTTAATAGAAATGGCACAATGCCGACTTAAGTACAAGAGGACTGACACTCTCACTTTCACTGATTTGAACCTCTCCTGTGAGTCCAGTTTTAGTTTCCGATGCTTCACTTCAGGTTTACTGTATCTCTTGGACTTTCTTATTGTCGTCGAAACACAAAAATTGCATCGGAATTAAATTCAAAATGCACAATGCCGACTTAAGTAAAAGAGTTCTGACACTCTCACTTTCTGTGATTTGAACCTCTCCTGTTAGTCCAGTTTTAGATTCCGATGTTTCACTTCAGGTTTACTGTATCCCTTGGACCTTCTTATTGACGATGAAACACAGAAATTGCATCCGAATTTAATACAAATGGCACAATGCCGACTTAAGTACAAGAGGACTGACACTCTCACTTTCCATGATTTGAACCTGTCGTTTGAGTCCAGTTTTACATTTTGATGCTTCACTTCAGGTTTACTGCATACCTTGCACCTTCCGATTGACGATGAAGCACAGAAATTGCATCGGAATTAAATTCAAAAGGCACAATGCCGACTTAAGTACAAGAGGACTGACACTCTAACTTTCTATGATTAGAACCTCTCCCGTGAGCCCTGTTTTAGATTCCGATGCTTCACTTCAGGTTAACTGTATCCCTTGCACCTTCTTATTGACGATGAAACACAGAAATAGAATCCGAAATTAATACAAAAGGCACAATGCCGACTTAAGTAAAAGAGGACTGACACTCTAACATTCTATGATTTGAACCTCTCCTGTGAGTCCAGTTTTAGTTTCCGATGCTTCACTTAAGGTTTACTGTATCCCTTGGACCTTCTTATTGACGATGAAACACAGAAATTGCATCCGAAAGTAATGCAAAAGCACAATACCGATTTAAGTACAAGAGGAGTGACACTCTAACTATCTATGATTCGAATCACTCCTGTGGGTCCAGTTTTATGTTCCGATGCTTCACTTCAGGTTTACTGTATCCCTTGGACCTTCTTATTGACGATGAAACACAGAGTTTGCATCCGAATTTTATACAAAAGGCAAAATGCCGACTTAAGTACAAGAGGGCTGACACACTAACTTTCTATGATTTGAACCTCTCCTGTGAGTCCAGTTTTAGATTCCGATGCTTCACTTCAGGTTTACTGTATCCCTTGGACCTTCTTATTGACGATCAAACACAGAAATTGCATCCGAATATAATACAAAAGGCACAATGCCGACTAAAGTACAAGAGGACTGAGACTCTCACTTTCTCTGATTTGAACCTCTCCTGTGAGTCCAGTTTTAGATTCCGATGCTTCACTTCAGGTTTACTGTATCCCTTGGACCTTCTTAATGACGATGAAACACAGAAATTGCATCCGAATTTAATATAAATGGCACAATGCCGACTTAAGTACAAGAGGACTGACACTCCCACTTCCTATGATTTTATCCTCTCCTGTGAGTCCAGTTTAAGATTCCGATGCTTTACTTCAGGTTTACTGTATACCTTGCACCTTCTTATTGGCGATGAAAGACAGAAATTGCATCGGAATTTAATACACAAGGCACAATGCCGACTTAAGTAAAAGAGGACTGACACTCTAACTTTCTATGATTTGAACCTCTCCTGTGAGTCCATTTTTAGATTCCGATGCTTCACTTCAGGTTTACTGTGCCCCTTTGACCTTCTTATTGACGATGAAACACAGAAATTGCATCCGAATTTAATACAAATGGCACAATGCCAACTTAAGTACAAGAGGACTGACACTCTCACTTTCCATGATTTGAACCTGTCCTTTGAGTCCAGTTTTAGATTTTGATGCTACACTTCAGGTTTACTCTATACCTTGCACCTTCCGATTGACGATGAAACACAGAAATTGCATCGGAATTAAATTCAAAAGGCACAATGCCGACTTAAGTACAAGAGGACTGACACTCTAACGGTCTATCATTTGAACCTCTCCTGTGAGTCCAGTTTTAGATTCGGATGCTTCACTTCAGGTTTTCTGTATCCCTTGGACCTTCTTATTGACGATGAAACACAGAAATTGCATCCGAATTTAATAAAAAGGCACAATACCGACTTAAGTACAAGAGGAGTGACACTCTAACTCTCAATGATTTGAACCTCTCCTGTGAGTCCAGTTTTAGATTCCGATGCTTCACTTCAGGTTTACCATATCCCTTGGACCTTCTTATTGACGCTGAAACACAGAAATTGCACGCGAATTTAATAGAAATGGCACAATGCCGACTTAAGTACTAGAGGACTGACACTCTCACTTTCACTGATTTGAACCTCTCCTGTGAGTCCAGTTTTGGTTTCCGATGCTTCACTTCAGGTTTACTGTATCTCTTGGACTTTCTTAGTGTCGTCGAAACACAAAAATTGCATCGGAATTAAATTAAAAATCACAATGCCGACTTAAGTAAAAGAGTTCTGACACTCTCACTTTCTGTGATTTGAACCTCTCCTGTTAGTCCAGTTTTAGATTCCGATGTTTCACTTCAGGTTTACTGTATCCCTTGGACCTTCTTATTGACGATGAAACACAGAAATTGCATCGGAATTAAATTCACAAGGCACAATGCCGACTTAAGTACAAGAGAACTGACATTCTAACTTTCTATGTTTTGAACCTCTCCTGTGAGTCCAGTTTTAGATTCCGATGCTTCACTTCAGGTTTACTGTACCCCTTGGACCTTCTCATTGACGATGAAACACAGAGTATGCATCCGAATTATATACAAAAGGCAAAATGCCGACTTAAGTACAAAAGGGCTGACACACTAACTTTCTATGATTTGAACCTATCCTGTGAGTCCTTTTTTAGATTCCGATGCTTCACTTCAGGTTTACTGTATCCCTTGGACCTTCTTATTGACGATGAAACGCATCAATAGCATCCGAATTTAATATAAAAGGCACAATACCGACTTAAATACAAGAGGAGTGACCTTCTAACTCTCTATGATTTGAACCTCTCCTGTGAGTCCAGTTTTACATTCTGATGCTTCACTTCCGGTTTACTGTATCCCTTGGACCTTCTTATTGACGATGAAACACAGAAAGTGCATCTGAATATAATACAAAAGGCACAATGCCGACTTAAGTACAAGAGGACTGACACTCTCACTTTCTATGATTTGATCCTCTCCTGTGAGTCCAGTTTTAGATTCCGCTGCTTTACTTCAGGTTTACTGTATCCCTTGGACCATCTTATTGACGATGAAACACAGAAATTGCAACTGAAATTAATACAAAAGGCACAATGCCGACTTAAGTACAAGAGAACTGACACTCTAACTTTCTATGATTTGAACCTCTCCTGTGAGTCCAGTTTTAGATTCCGATGCTTCACTTCAGGTTTACTGTATCCCTTGGACCTTCTTATTGACGATGAAACACAGAAATTGAATCCGAATTTAATACAAAAGGCACAATGCCGACTTAAGTAAAAGAGGATTGACACTCTAACATTCTATGATTTGAACCCCTCCTGTGAGTCCAGTTTTAGTTTCCGATGCTTCACTTAAGGTCTACTGTATCTCTTGGACCATCTTTTTGACGATGAAACACAGAAATGGCATCCGAATTTAATACAAAAGGCAAAATACCGATTTATGTACAAGAGGAGTGACACTCTAACTATCTATGATTCGAATCACTCCTGTGGGTCCAGTTTTAGATTCCGATGCTTCACTTCAGGTTTACTGTATCACTTGGACCTTCTTATTGACGCTGAAACACAGAAATTGCATCCGAATTTAATACAAATGGCACAATGCCGACTTGAGTACAAGATAACGGACACTCTCACTTTCCATGATTTGAACCTGTCCTTTGAGTCCAGTTTTAGATTTTGATGCTTCACTTAAGGTTTACTGTATACCTTGCACCTTCCGATTGACGATGAAACACAGAAAATGCATCGGAATTAAATTCAAAAGGCACAATGCCGACTTAAGTACAAGAGGACTGACACTCTAACTGTCTATGATTTGAACCTCTCCTGTGAGTCCAGTTTTAGATTCCGCTGCTTTACTTCAGGTTTACTGTATGCCTTGCATCTTCTTATTGACGGTGAAACACAGAAATTGCATCCGAATTTAATACAAATGGCACAATGCCGACTTAAGTACAAGAGGACTGACACTCTCACTTTCCATGATTTGAACCTGTCCTTTGAGTCCAGTTTTAGATTTTGATGCTTCACTTCAGGTTTACTGTATACCTTGCACCTTCCGATTGACGATGAAACACAGACAATGCAGCGGAATTAAATTCAAAAGGCACAATGCCGACTTAAGTACAAGAGGACTGACACTCTAAATGTCTATGAGTTGAAACTCTCCTGTGAGTCCAGTTTTGAGTTCCGATGCTTCACTTCAGGTTTACTGTATCCCTTGGACCTTTTTATTGACGATGAAACACAGAGTTTGGATCCGAATTTTATACAAAAGGCAAAATGCCGACTTACGTACAAGAGGGCTGACACACTAACTTTCTATGATTTGAACCTCTCCTGTGAGTCCAGTTTTAGATTCCGATGCTTCACTTCAGGTTTACTGTATCCCTTGGACCTTCTTATTGACGATGAAACACAGAAATTGCATCGGAATTTAATACAAAAAGCACAATGCCGACTTAAGTTCAAGAGGACTGACACTCTAACTTTCTATGATTTGAACCTCTCCAGTGAGTCCTGTTTCAGATTCCGATGTTTCACTTCAGGTTTACTGTATCCCTCGGACCTTCTTATTGACGATGAAACACAGAAATTGAATCCGAATTTAATACAAAAGGCACAATGCCGACTTAAGTAAAAGAGGACTGACACTCTAACATTCTATTATTTGAACCCCTCCTGTGAGTCCATTTTTTGATTCCGATGCTTCACCTCAGGTTTACTGTATCCCTTGGACCAACTTATTGACGATGAATCACAGAAATTGCATCCGAATTTAATACAAAAGGCACAATGCCGGCTTAAGTACAAGAGGACTGACACTCTCACTTTCTCTGATTTGAACCTCTACTGTGAGTATGGTTTTAGATTCCGATGTTTCACTTCAGGTTTACTGTATCCCTTGGACCTTCTTATTGACGATGAAACACAGAAATTGCATCCGAATATAATACAAAAGGCACAATGCCGACTAAAGTACAAGAGGACTGACACTCTCACTATCTATGATTTGATCCTCTCCTGTGAGTTCAGTTTTAGATTCCGCTGCTTTACTTCATGTTTACTGTATGCCTTGCATCTTCTTATTGACGGTGAAACACAGAAATTGCATCCGAATTTAATACAAATGGCACAATGCCGACTTAAGTACAAGAGGACTGACACTCTCACTTTCCATGATTTGAACCTGCCGTTTGAGTCCAGTTTTAGATTTTGATGCTTCACTTCAGGTTTACTGCATACCTTGCACCTTCCGATTGACGATGAAGCACAGAAATTGCATCGGAATTAAATTCAAAAGGCACAATGCCGACTTAAGTACAAGAGGACTGACACTCTAACTTTCTATGATTTGAACCTCTCCCGTGAGTCCTGTTTTAGATTCCGATGCTTCACTTCAGGTTTACTGTATCCATTGCACCTTCTTATTGACGAAGAAACACAGAAGTAGAATCCGAAATTAATACAAAAGGCACAATGCCGACTTAAGTAAAAGAGGACTGACACTCTAACATTCTATGATTTGAACCTCTCCTGTGAGTCCAGTTTTAGTTTCCGATGCTTCACTTAAGGTTTACTGTATCCCTTGGACCATCTTATTGACGATCAAACACAGAAATTGCATCCGAATATAATACAAAAGGCACGATGCCGACTAAAGTACAAGAGGAGTGACACTCTAACTATCTATGATTCGAATCACTCCTGTGGGTCCAGTTTTAGGTTCCGATGCTTCACTTCAGGTTTACTGTATCCCTTGGACCTTCTTATTGACGATGAAACACAGAGTTTGCATCCGAATTTTATACAAAAGGCAAAATGTCGACTTAAGTACAAGAGGGCTGACACACTAACTTTCTATGATTTGAACCTCTCCTGTGAGTCCAGTTTTATATTCCGATGCTTCACTTCAGGTTTACTGTATCCCTTGGACCTTCTTATTGACGATCAAACACAGAAATTGCATCCGAATATAATACAAATGGCACAATGCCGACTTGAGTACAAGATAACGGACACTCTCACTTTCCATGATTTGAACCTGTCCTTTGAGTCCAGTTTTAGATTTTGATGCTTCACTTAAGGTTTACTGTATACCTTGCACCTTCCGATTGACGATGAAACACAGAAAATGCATCGGAATTAAATTCAAAAGGCACAATGCCGACTTAAGTACAAGAGGACTGACACTCTAACTGTCTATGATTTGAACCTCTCCTGTGAGTCCAGTTTTAGATTCCGCTGCTTTACTTCAGGTTTACTGTATGCCTTGCATCTTCTTATTGACGGTGAAACACAGAAATTGCATCCGAATTTAATACAAATGGCACAATGCCGACTTAAGTACAAGAGGACTGACACTCTCACTTTCCATGATTTGAACCTGTCCTTTGAGTCCAGTTTTAGATTTTGATGCTTCACTTCAGGTTTACTGTATACCTTGCACCTTCCGATTGACGATGAAACACAGACAATGCAGCGGAATTAAATTCAAAAGGCACAATGCCGACTTAAGTACAAGAGGACTGACACTCTAAATGTCTATGAGTTGAAACTCTCCTGTGAGTCCAGTTTTGAGTTCCGATGCTTCACTTCAGGTTTACTGTATCCCTTGGACCTTCTTATTGACGATGAAACACAGAGTTTGGATCCGAATTTTATACAAAAGGCAAAATGCCGACTTACGTACAAGAGGGCTGACACACTAACTTTCTATGATTTGAACCTCTCCTGTGAGTCCAGTTTTAGATTCCGATGCTTCACTTCAGGTTTACTGTATCCCTTGGACCTTCTTATTGACGATGAAACACAGAAATTGCATCCGAATGTAATGCAAAAGGCACAATGCCGACTAAAGTACAAGAGTACTGAGACTCTGACTTTCTCTGATTTGAACCTCTCCTGTGACTCCAGTTTTAGATTCCGATGCTTCACTTCAGGTTTACTGTATCCCTTGGACCTTCTTATTGACGATGAAACACAGAAATTGCATCCGAATGTAATATAAATGGCACAATGCCGACTTAAGTACAAGAGGACTGACACTCTCACTTTCTATGATTTGATCCTCTCCTGTGAGTCCAGTTTTAGATTCCGATGCTTTACTTCAGGTTTACTGTATACCTTGCTCCTTCTTATAGGCGATGAAAGACAGAAATTGCATCGGAATTTAATACAAAAAGCACAATGCCGACTTAAGTTCAAGAGGACTGACACTCTAACTTTCTATGATTTGAACCTCTCCAGTGAGTCCTGTTTCAGATTCCGATGTTTCACTTCAGGTTTACTGTATCCCTCGGACCTTCTTATTGACGATGAAACACAGAAATTGAATCCGAATTTAATACAAAAGGCACAATGCCGACTTAAGTAAAAGAGGACTGACACTCTAACATTCTATTATTTGAACCCCTCCTGTGAGTCCATTTTTTGATTCCGATGCTTCACCTCAGGTTTACTGTATCCCTTGGACCAACTTATTGACGATGAATCACAGAAATTGCATCCGAATTTAATACAAAAGGCACAATGCCGGCTTAAGTACAAGAGGACTGACACTCTCACTTTCTCTGATTTGAACCTCTACTGTGAGTATGGTTTTAGATTCCGATGTTTCACTTCAGGTTTACTGTATCCCTTGGACCTTCGTATTGACGATGAAACACAGAAATTGCATCCGAATATAATACAAAAGGCACAATGCCGACTAAAGTACAAGAGGACTGACACTCTCACTTTCTATGATTTGATCCTCTCCTGTGAGTTCAGTTTTAGATTCCGCTGCTTTACTTCATGTTTACTGTATGCCTTGCATCTTCTTATTGACGGTGAAACACAGAAATTGCATCCGAATTTAATACAAATGGCACAATGCCGACTTAAGTACAAGAGGACTGACACTCTCACTTTCCATGATTTGAACCTGCCGTTTGAGTCCAGTTTTAGATTTTGATGCTTCACTTCAGGTTTACTGCATACCTTGCACCTTCCGATTGACGATGAAGCACAGAAATTGCATCGGAATTAAATTCAAAAGGCACAATGCCGACTTAAGTACAAGAGGACTGACACTCTAACTTTCAATGATTTGAACCTCTCCCGTGAGTCCTGTTTTAGATTCCGATGCTTCACTTCAGGTTTACTGTATCCCTTGCACCTTCTCATTGACGAAGAAACACAGAAGTAGAATCCGAAATTAATACAAAAGGCACAATGCCGACTTAAGTAAAAGAGGACTGACACTCTAACATTCTATGATTTGAACCTCTCCTGTGAGTCCAGTTTTAGTTTCCGATGCTTCACTTAAGGTTTACTGTATCCCTTGGACCATTTTATTGACGATCAAACACAGAAATTGCATCCGAATATAATACAAAAGGCACGATGCCGACTAAAGTACAAGAGGACTGAGACTCTCACTTTCTTTGAATTGAACCTCTCCTGTGAGTCCAGTTTTAGATTCCGATGCTTCACTTCAGGTTTACTGTATCCCTTGGACCTTCTTATTGACGATGAAACACAGAAATTCCATCCGAATTTATATAAATGGCACAATGCCGACTTAAGTACAAGAGGACTGACACTCCCACTTTCTATGATTTTATCCTCTCCTGTGAGTCCAGTTTTAGATTCCGATGCTTTACTTCAGGTTTACTGTATACCTTGCACCTTCTTATTGGCGATGAAAGACAGAAATTGCATCGGAATTTAATACACAAGGCACAATGCCGACTTAAGTAAAAGAGGACTGACACTCTAACTTTCTATGATTTGAACCTCTCCTGTGAGTCTATTTTTAGATTCCGATGCTTCACTTCAGGTTTACTGTGCCCCTTTGACCTTCTTATTGACGATGAAACACAGAAATTGCATCCGAATTTAATACAAAACGAACAATGCCGACTTAAGTAAAGGAGGACTGACACTCTAACATTCTATGATTTGAATCACTCCTGTGAGTCCAGTATTAGATTCCGATGCTTCACTTCAGGTTTACTGTATCCGCTTGACCTTCTTATCGACGTTGAAACACAGAAATTGTATCCGAATTTAATACAAATGGCACAATGCCAACTTAAGTACAAGAGGACTGACACTCTCACTTTCCATGATTTGAACCTGTCGTTTGAGTCCACTTTTAGATTTTGATGCTTCACTTCAGGTTCACTGCATACCTTGCACCTTCCGATTGACGATGAAGCACAGAAATTGCATCGGAATTAAATTCAAAAGGCACAATGCCGACTTAAGTACAAGAGGACTGACACTCTAACTTTCTATGATTAGGACCTCTCCCGTGAGTCCTGTTTTAGGTTCCGATGCTTCACTTCAGGTTAACTGTATCCCTTGCACCTTCTTATTGACGATGAAACACAGAAATAGAATCCGAAATTAATACAAAAGGCACAATGCCGACTTAAGTAAAAGAGGACTGACACTCTAACATTCTATGATTTGAACCTCTCCTGTGAGTCCAGTTTTAGTTTCCGATGCTTCACTTAAGGTTTACTGTATCCCTTGGACCTTCTTATTGACGATGAAACACAGAAATTGCATCCGAATGTAATACAAAAGCACAATACCGATTTAAGTACAAGAGGAGTGACACTCTAACTATCTATGATTCGAATCACTCCTGTGGGTCCAGTTTTATGTTCCGATGCTTCACTTCAGGTTTACTGTATCCCTTGGACCTTCTTATTGACGATGAAACACAGAGTTTGCATCCGTATATTATACAAAAGGCAAAATGCCGACTTAAGTACAAGAGGGCTGACACACTTACTTTCTATGATTTGAACCTCTCCTGTGAGTCCAGTTTTAGATTCCGATGCTTCACTTCAGGTTTACTGTATCCCTTGGACCTTCTTATTGACGATCAAACACAGAAATTGCATCCGAATATAATACAAAAGGCACAATGCCGACTAAAGTACAAGAGGACTGAGACTCTCACTTTCTCTGATTTGAACCTCTCCTGTGAGTCCAGTTTTAGATTCCGATGCTTCACTTCAGGTTTACTGTATCCCTTGGACCTTCTTAATGACGATGAAACACAGAAATTGCATCCGAATTTAATATAAATGGCACAATGCCGACTTAAGTACAAGAGGACTGACACTCCCACTTTCTATGATTTTATCCTCTCCTGTGAGTCCAGTTTAAGATTCCGATGCTTTACTTCAGGTTTACTGTATACCTTGCACCTTCTTATTGGCGATGAAAGACAGAAATTGCATCGGAATTTAATACACAAGGCACAATGCCGACTTAAGTAAAAGAGGACTGACACTCTAACTTTCTATGATTTGAACCTCTCCTGTGAGTCCATTTTTAGATTCCGATGCTTCACTTCAGGTTTACTGTGCCCCTTTGTCCTTCTTATTGACGATGAAACACAGAAATTGCATCCGAATTTAATACAAATGGCACAATGCCAACTTAAGTACAAGAGGACTGACACTCTCACTTCCCATGATTTGAACATATCCTTTGAGTCCAGTTTTAGATTTTGATGCTTCACTTCAGGTTTATTCTATACCTTGCACCTTCCGATTGACGATGAAACACAGAAATTGCATCGGAATTAAATTCAAAAGGCACAATGCCGACTTAAGTACAAGAGGACTGACACTCTAACGGTCTATCATTTGAACCTCTCCTGTGAGTCCAGTTTTAGATTCGGATGCTTCACTTCAGGTTTTCTGTATCCCTTGGACCTTCTTATTGACGATGAAACACAGAAATTGCATCCGAAATTAATAAAAAGGCACAATACCGACTTAAGTACAAGAGGAGTGACACTCTAACTCTCAATGATTTGAACCTCTCCTGTGAGTCCAGTTTTAGATTCCGATGCTTCACTTCAGGTTTACCATATCCCTTGGACCTTCTTATTGACGATGAAACACAGAAATTGCACGCGAATTTAATAGAAATGGCACAATGCCGACTTAAGTACTAGAGGACTGACACTCTCACTATCACTGATTTGAACCTCTCCTGCTAGTCCAGTTTTGGTTTCCGATGCTTCACTTCAGGTTTACTGTATCTCTTGGACTTTCTTATTGTCGTCGAAACACAAAAATTGCATCGGAATTAAATTAAAAATCACAATGCCGACTTAAGTAAAAGAGTTCTGGTACTCTCACTTTCTGTGATTTGAACCTCTCCTGTTAGTCCAGTTTTAGATTCCGATGTTTCACTTCAGGTTTACTGTATCCCTTGGACCTTCTTATTGACGATGAAACACAGAAATTGCATCGGAATTAAATTCACAAGGCACAATGCCGACTTAAGTACAAGAGAACTGACATTCTAACTTTCTATGTTTTGAACTTCTCCTGTGAGTCCAGTTTTAGATTCCGATGCTTCACTTCAGGTTTACTGTACCCCTTGGACCTTCTTATTGACGATGAAACACAGAGTATGCATCCGAATTATATACAAAAGGCAAAATGCCGACTTAAGTACAAGAGGGCTGACACACTAACTTTCTATGATTTGAACCTATCCTGTGAGTCCTTTTTTAGATTCCGATGCTTCACTTCAGGTTTACTGTATCCCTTGGACCTTCTTATAGACGATGAAACACATCAATAGCATCCGAATTTAATATAAAAGGCACAATACCGACTTAAATACAAGAGGAGTGACCTTCTAACTCTCTATGATTTGAACCTCTCCTGTGAGTCCTGTTTTACATTCTGATGCTTCACTTCCGGTTTACTGTATCCCTTGGACCTTCTTATTGACGATGAAACACAGAAAGTGCATCTGAATATAATACAAAAGGCACAATGCCGACTTAAGTACAAGAGGACTGACACTCTCACTTTCTATGATTTGATCCTCTCCTGTGAGTCCAGTTTTAGATTCCGCTGCTTTACTTCAGGTTTACTGTATCCCTTGGACCATCTTATTGACGATGAAACACAGAAATTGCAACTGAAATTAATACAAAAGGCACAATGCCGACTTAAGTACAAGAGGACTGACACTCTAACTTTCTATGATTTGAACCTCTCCTGTGAGTCCAGTTTTAGATTCCGATGCTTCACTTCAGGTTTACTGTATCCCTTGGACCTTCTTATTGACGATGAAACACAGAAATTGAATCCGAATTTAATACAAAAGGCACAATGCCGACTTAAGTAAAAGAGGATTGACACTCTAACATTCTATGATTTGAACCCCTCCTGTGAGTCCAGTTTTAGTTTCCGATGCTTCACTTAAGGTCTACTGTATCTCTTGGACCATCTTTTTGACGATGAAACACAGAAATTGCATCCGAATTTAATACAAAAGGCAAAATACCGATTTATGTACAAGAGGAGTGACACTCTAACTATCTATGATTCGAATTACTCCTGTGGGTCCAGTTTTAGATTCCGATGCTTCACTTCAGGTTTACTGTATCACTTGGACCTTCTTATTGACGCTGAAACACAGAAATTGCATCCGAATTTAATACAAATGGCACAATGCCGACTTGAGTACAAGATAACGGACACTCTCACTTTCCATGATTTGAACCTGTCCTTTGAGTCCAGTTTTAGATTTTGATGCTTCACTTAAGGTTTACTGTATACCTTGCACCTTCCGATTGACGATGAAACACAGAAAATGCATCGGAATTAAATTCAAAAGGCACAATGCCGACTTAAGTACAAGAGGACTGACACTCTAACTGTCTATGATTTGAACCTCTCCTGTGAGTCCAGTTTTAGATTGCGCTGCTTTACTTCAGGTTTACTGTATGCCTTGCATTTTCTTATTGACGGTGAAACACAGAAATTGCATCCGAATTTAATACAAATGGCACAATGCCGACTTAAGTACAAGAGGACTGACACTCTCACTTTCCATGATTTGAACCTGTCCTTTGAGTCCAGTTTTAGATTTTGATGCTTCACTTCAGGTTTACTGTATACCTTGCACCTTCCGATTGACGATGAAACACAGAAAATGCAGCGGAATTAAATTCAAAAGGCACAATGCCGACTTAAGTACAAGAGGACTGACACTCTAACTGTCTATGAGTTGAAACTCTCCTGTGAGTCCAGTTTTGAGTTCCGATGCTTCACTTCAGGTTTACTGTATCCCTTGGACCTTCTTATTGACGATGAAACACAGAGTTTGGATCCGAATTTTATACAGAAGGCAAAATGCCGACTTACGTACAAGAGGGCTGACACACAAACTTTCTATGATTTGAACCTCTCCTGTGAGTCCAGTTTTAGATTCCGATGCTTCACTTCAGGTTTACTGTATCCCTTGGACCTTCTTATTGACGATGAAACACAGAAATTGCATCCGAATGTAATGCAAAAGGCACAATGCCGACTAAAGTACAAGAGTACTGAGACTCTGACTTTCTCTGATTTGAACCTCTCCTGTGAGTCCAGTTTTAGATTCCGATGCTTCACTTCAGGTTTACTGTATCCCTTGGACCTTCTTATTGACGATGAAACACAGAAATTGCATCCGAATGTAATATAAATGGCACAATGCCGACTTAAGTACAAGAGGACTGACACTCTCACTTTCTATGATTTGATCCTCTCCTGTGAGTCCAGTTTTAGATTCCGATGCTTTACTTCAGGTTTACTGTATACCTTGCTCCTTCTTATAGGCGATGAAAGACAGAAATTGCATCGGAATTTAATACAAAAAGCACAATGCCGACTTAAGTTCAAGAGGACTGACACTCTAACTTTCTATGATTTGAACCTCTCCAGTGAGTCCTGTTTCAGATTCCGATGTTTCACTTCAGGTTTACTGTATCCCTCGGACCTTCTTATTGACGATGAAACACAGAAATTGAATCCGAATTTAATACAAAAGGCACAATGCCGACTTAAGTACAAGAGGACTGACACTCTCACTTTCCATGATTTGAACCTGCCGTTTGAGTCCAGTTTTAGATTTTGATGCTTCACTTCAGGTTTACTGCATACCTTGCACCTTCCGATTGACGATGAAGCACAGAAATTGCATCGGAATTAAATTCAAAAGGCACAATGCCGAATTAAGTACAAGAGGACTGACACTCTAACTTTCTATGATTTGAACCTCTCCCGTGAGTCCTGTTTTAGATTCCGATGCTTCACTTCAGGTTTACTGTATCCCTTGCACCTTCTTATTGACGAAGAAACACAGAAGTAGAATCCGAAATTAATACAAAAGGCACAATGCCGACTTAAGTAAAAGAGGACTGACACTCTAACATTCTATGATTTGAACCTCTCCTGTGAGTCCAGTTTTAGTTTCCGATGCTTCACTTAAGGTTTACTGTATCCCTTGGACCTTCTTATTGACGATGAAACACAGAAATTGCATCCGAATTTAATACAAAAGCACAATACCGATTTAAGTACAAGAGGAGTGACACTCTAACTATCTATGATTCGAATCACTCCTGTTGGTCCAGTTTTAGGTTCCGATGCTTCACTTCAGGTTTACTGTATCCCTTGGACCTTCTTATTGACGATGAAACACAGAGTTTGCATCCGAATTTTATACAAAAGGCAAAATGTCGACTTAAGTACAAGAGGGCTGACACACTAACTTTCTATGATTTGAACCTCTCCTGTGAGTCCAGTTTTATATTCCGATGCTTCACTTCAGGTTTACTGTATCCCTTGGACCTTCTTATTGACGATCAAACACAGAAATTGCATCCGAATATAATACAAAAGGCACAATGCCGACTAAAGTACAAGAGGACTGAGACTCTCACTTTCTTTGATTTGAACCTCTCCTGTGAGTCCGGTTTTAGATTCCGATGCTTCACTTCAGGTTTACTGTATCCCTTGGACCTTCTTATTGACGATGAAACACAGAAATTGCATCCGAGTTTAATATAAATGGCACAATGCCGACTTAAGTACAAGAGGACTGACACTCCCACTTTCTATGATTTTATCCTCTCCTGTGAGTCCAGTTTTAGATTGCGATGCTTTACTTCAGGTTTACTGTATACCTTGCACCTTCTTATTGGCGATGAAAGACAGAAATTGCTTCGGAATTTAATACACAAGGCACAATGCCGACTTAAGTAAAAGAGGACTGACACTCTAACTTTCTATGATTTGAACCTCTCCTGTGAGTCCATTTTTAGATTCCGATGCTTCACTTCAGGTTTACTGTGCCTCTTTGACCTTCTTATTGACGATGAAACACAGAAATTGCATCCGAATTTAATACAAAACGCACAATGCCGACTTAAGTAAAGGAGGACTGACACTCTAACATTCTATGATTTGAATCACTCCTGTGAGTCCAGTATTAGATTCCGATGCTTCACTTCAGGTTTACTGTATCCCCTTGACCTTCTTATTGACGGTGAAACACAGAAATTGCATCCGAATTTAATACAAATGGCACAATGCCAACTTAAGTACAAGAGGACTGACACTCTCACTTTCCATGATTTGAACCTGTCCTTTGAGTCCAGTTTTAGATTTTGATGCTTCACTTCAGGATTACTGTATGCCTTGCACCTTCCGATTGACGATGAAACACAGAAATTGCATCGGAATTAAATTCAAAAGGCACAATACCGACTTAAGTACAAGAGGACTGACACTCTAACGGACTATGATTTGAACCTCTCCTGTGAGTCCAGTTTTAGATTCGGATGCTTCACTTCAGGTTTTCTGTATCCCTTGGACCTTCTTATTGACGATGAAACACAGAAATTGCATCCGAATTTAATAAAAAGGCACAATACCGACTTAAGCACAAGAGGAGTGACACTCTAACTCTCAATGATTTGAACCTCTCCTGTGAGTCCAGTTTTAGATTCCGATGCTTCACTTCAGGTTTCCCGTATCCCTTGGACCTTCTTATTGACGGTGAAACACAGAAATTGCATGCGAATTTAATAGAAATGGCACAATGCCGACTTAAGTACAAGAGGACTGACACTCTCACTTTCACTGATTTGAACCTCTCCTGTGAGTCCAGTTTTAGTTTCCGATGCTTCACTTCAGGTTTACTGTATCTCTTGGACTTTCTTATTGTCGTCGAAACACAAAAATTGCATCGGAATTAAATTCAAAATGCACAATGCCGACTTAAGTAAAAGAGTTCTGACACTCTCACTTTCTGTGATTTGAACCTCTCCTGTTAGTCCAGTTTTAGATTCCGATGTTTCACTTCAGGTTTACTGTATCCCTTGGACCTTCTTATTGACGATGAAACACAGAAATTGCATCCGAATTTAATACAAATGGCACAATGCCGACTTAAGTACAAGAGGACTGACACTCTCACTTTCCATGATTTGAACCTGTCGTTTGAGTCCAGTTTTACATTTTGATGCTTCACTTCAGGTTTACTGCATACCTTGCACCTTCCGATTGACGATGAAGCACAGAAATTGCATCGGAATAAAATTCAAAACGCACAATGCCGACTTAAGTACAAGAGGACTGACACTCTAACTTTCTATGATTTGAACCTCTCCCGTGAGTCCTGTTTTAGATTCCGATGCTTCACTTAAGGTTTACTGTATCCCTTGGACCTTCTTATTGACGATGAAACACAGAAATTGCATCCGAATTTAATACAAAAGCACAATACTGATTTAAGTACAAGAGGAGTGACACTCTAACTATCTATGATTCGAATCACTCCTGTGGGTCCAGTTTTAGGTTCCGATGCTTCACTTCAGGTTTACTGTATCCCTTGGACCTTCTTATTGACTATGAAACACAGAGTTTGCATCCGAATTTTATACAAAAGGCAAATTACCGACTTAAGTACAAGAGGGCTGACACACTAACTTTCTATGATTTGAACCTCTCCTGTGAGTCCAGTTTTAGATTCCGATGCTTCACTTCAGTTTTACTGTATCCCTTGGACCATCTTATTGACGATCAAACACAGAAATTGCATCCGAATATAATACAAAAGGCACAATGCCGACTAAAGTACAAGAGGACTGAGACTCTTACTTTCTTTGATTTGAACCTCTCCTGTGGGTCCAGTTTTAGATTCCGATGCTTCACTTCAGGTTTACTGTATCCCTTGGACCTTCTTATTGACGATGAAACACAGAAATTCCATCCGAATTTATATAAATGGCACAATGCCGACTTAAGTACAAGAGGACTGACACTCCCACTTTCTATGATTTTATCCTCTCCTGTGAGTCCAGTTTTAGATTCCGATGCTTTACTTCAGGTTTACTGTATACCTTGCACCTTCTTATTGGCGATGAAAGACAGAAATTGCATCGGAATTTAATACACAAGGCACAATGCCGACTTAAGTAAAAGAGGACTGACACTCTAACTTTCTATGATTTGAACCTCTCCTGTGAGTCCATTTTTAGATTCCGATGCTTCACTTCAGGTTTACTGTGCCCCTTTGACCTTCTTATTGACGATGAAACACAGAAATTGCATCCGAATTTAATACAAATGGCACAATGCCAACTTAAGTACAAGAGGACTGACACTCTCACTTTCCATGATTTGAACCTGTCCTTTGAGTCCAGTTTTAGATTTTGATGCTTCACTTCAGGTTTACTGTATACCTTGCACCTTCCGATTGACGATGAAACACAGAAATTGCATCGGAATTAAATTCAAAAGGCACAATGCAGACTTAAGTACAAGAGGACTGACACTCTAACGGTCTATCATTTGAACCTCTCCTGTGAGTCCAGTTTTAGATTCGGATGCTTCACTTCAGGTTTTCTGTATCCCTTGGACCTTCTTATTGACGATGAAACACAGAAATTGCATCCGAATTTAATAAAAAGGCACAATACCGACTTAAGTACAAGAGGAGTGACACTCTAACTCTCAATGATTTGAACCTCTCCTGTGAGTCCAGTTTTAGATTCCGATGCTTCACTTCAGGTTTACCATATCCCTTGGACCTTCTTATTGACGATGAAACACAGAAATTGCACGCGAATTTAATAGAAATGGCACAATGCCGACTTAAGTACTAGAGGACTGACACTCTCACTTTCACTGATTTGAACCTCTCCTGTGAGTCCACTTTTGGTTTCCGATGCTTCACTTCAGGTTTACTGTATCTCTCGGACTTTCTTATTGTCGTCGAAACACAAAAATTGCATCGGAATTAAATTAAAAATCACAATGCCGACTTAAGTAAAAGAGTTCTGACACACTCACTTTCTGTGATTTGAACCTCTCCTGTTAGTCCAGTTTTAGATTCCGATGTTTCACTTCAGGTTTACTGTATCCCTTGGACCTTCTTATTGACGATGAAACACAGAAATTGCATCGGAATTAAATTCACAAGGCACAATGCCGACTTAAGTACAAGAGAACTGACATTCTAACTTTCTATGTTTTGAACCTCTCCTGTAAGTCCAGTTTTAGATTCCGATGCTTCACTTCAGGTTTACTGTACCCCTTGGACCTTCTTATTGACGATGAAACACAGAAAGTGCATCTGAATATAATACAAAAGGCACAATGCCGACTTAAGTACAAGAGGACTGACACTCTCACTTTCTATGATTTGATCCTCTCCTGTGAGTCCAGTTTTAGATTCCGCTGCTTTACTTCAGGTTTACTGTATCCCTTGGACCATCTTATTGACGATGAAACACAGAAATTGCAACTGAAATTAATACAAAAGGCACAATGCCGACTTAAGTACAAGAGGACTGACACTCTAACTTTCTATGATTTGAACCTCTCCTGTGAGTCCAGTTTTAGATTCCGATGCTTCACTTCAGGTTTACTGTATCCCTTGGACCTTGTTATTGACGATGAAACACAGAAATTGAATCCGAATTTAATACAAAAGGCACAATGCCGACTTAAGTAAAAGAGGATTGACACTCTAACATTCTATGATTTGAACCCCTCCTGTGAGCCCAGTTTTAGTTTCCGATGCTTCACTTAAGGTCTACTGTATCTCTTGGACCATCTTTTTGACGATGAAACACAGAAATTGCATCCGAATTTAATACAAAAGGCACAATACCGATTTATGTACAAGAGGAGTGACACTCTAACTATCTATGATTCGAATCACTCCTGTGGGTCCAGTTTTAGATTCCGATGCTTCACTTCAGGTTTACTGTATCACTTGGGCCTTCTTATTGACGCTGAAACACAGAAATTGCATCCGAATTTAATACAAATGGCACAATGCCGACTTAAGTACAAGATAACGGACACTCTCACTTTCCATGATTTGAACCTGTCCTTTGAGTCCAGTTTTAGATTTTGATGCTTCACTTAAGGTTTACTGTATACCTTGCACCTTCCGATTGACGATGAAACACAGAAAATGCATCGGAATTAAATTCAAAAGGCACAATGCCGACTTAAGTACAAGAGGACTGACACTCTAACTGTCTATGATTTGAACCTCTCCTGTGAGTCCAGTTTTAGATTCCGCTGCTTTACTTCAGGTTTACTGTATGCCTTGCATCTTCTTATTGACGGTGAAACACAGAAATTGCATCCGAATTTAATACAAATGGCACAATGCCGACTTAAGTACAAGAGGACTGACACTCTCACTTTCCATGATTTGAACCTGTCCTTTGAGTCTAGTTTTAGATTTTGATTCTTCACTTCAGGATTACTGCATACCTTGCACCTTCCGATTGACGATGAGGCACAGAAATTGCATCGGAATTAAATTCAAAAGGCAGAATGCCGACTTAAGTACAAGTGGACTGACACTCTAACTTTCTATGACTTGAACCTCTACTGTGAGTCCTGTTTTAGATCCCGATGCTTCTTTTCAGGTTTACTGTATCCCTTGGACCTTCTTATTGGCGATGAAACACAGAAATGGAATCCGAATTTAATACAAAAGGCACAATGCCGACTTAAGTACAAGAGGACTGACACTCTAACTGTCTATGAGTTGAAACTCGCCTGTGAGTCCAGTTTTGAGTTCCGATTCTTCACTTCAGGTTTACTGTATCCCTTGGACCTTCTTATTGACGATGAAACACAGAGTTTGGATCCGAATTTTATACAAAAGGCAAAATGTCGACTTACATACAAGAGGGCTGACACACTAACTTTCTATGATTTGAACCTCTCCTGTGAGTCCAGTTTTAGATTCCGATGCTTCACTTCAGGTTTACTGTATCCCTTGGACCTTCTTATTGACGATGAAACACAGAAATTGCATCCGAATGTAATGCAAAAGGCAAAATGCCGACTAAAGTACAAGAGTACTGAGACTCTGACTTTCTCTGATTTGAACCTCTCCTGTGAGTCCAGTTTTAGATTCCGATGCTTCACTTCAGGTTTACTGTATCCCTTGGACCTTCTTATTGACGATGAAACACAGAAATTGCATCCGAATGTAATATAAATGGCACAATGCCGACTTAAGTACAAGAGGACTGACACTCTCACTTTCTATGATTTGATCCTCTCCTGTGAGTCCAGTTTTAGATTCCGATGCTTTACTTCAGCTTTACTGTATACCTTGCTCCTTCTTATTGGCGATGAAAGACAGAAATTGCATCGGAATTTAATACAAAAAGCACAATGCCGACTTAAGTTCAAGAGGACTGACACTCTAACTTTCTATGATTTGAACCTCTCCAGTGAGTCCTGTTTCAGATTCCGATGTTTCACTTCAGGTTTACTGTATCCCTCGGACCTTCTTATTGACTATGAAACACAGAAATTGCATCCGAATTTAATACAAAAGGCACAATGCCGACTTAAGTAAAAGAGGACTGACACTCTAACATTCTATTATTTGAACCCCTCCTGTGAGTCCAGTTTTAGATTCCGATGCTTCACCTCAGGTTTACTGTATCCCTTGGACCAACTTATTGACGATGAATCACAGAAATTGCATCCGAATTTAATACAAAAGGCACAATGCCGGCTTAAGTACAAGAGGACTGACACTCTCACTTTCTCTGATTTGAACCTCTACTGTGAGTATGGTTTTAGATTCCGATGTTTCACTTCAGGTTTACTGTATCCCTTGGACCTTCTTATTGACGATGAAACACAGAAATTGCATCGGAATTTAGTTAAAAAGGCACAATGCCGGCTCAAGTACAAGAGGACTGACACTCTCACTTTCTATGATTTGAACGTCTCCTGTGTGCCAAGTTTTAGATTCCGATGCTTCACCTCAGGTTTACTGTATCCCTTGGACCTTCTTATTGACGATGAAACACAGAAATTGCATCGTAATTAAATTCAAAAGGCACAATGCCGACTTAAGTACAGAAGGACTGACACTCTAAGTTTCTATGATTTGAACCTTTCCTGTGAGTCCAGTTTTAGATTCCGATGCTTCACTTCAGGTTTAATGTATACCTTGTACCTTCTTATTGACGATGAAACACAGTAATTGCATCGGAATTTAATACAAAGGGCACAATGCTGACTTAAGTAAAAGAGGACTGACACTCTAACTTTCGATGATTTGAACCTCTCCTGTGAGTCCAGTTTTAGATTCCGATGCTTCAATTCAGGTTTACTGTATCCCTTGGGCCTTGTTATTGACGATGAAACACAGAAATTGCATCGGAATTAAATTCAAAAAGCACAATGCCGACTTAAGTAAAAGAGGACTGACACTCTCACGTTCTATGATTTGAATCTCTCCTGTGAGTCCAGTTTTAGATTCCGATGCTTCACCTCAGGTTTACTGTATCGCTTGGACCTTCTTATTGACGATGAAACACAGAAATTGCATCCGAATTTAATACAAATGGCACAAGGCCGACTTCAGTACAAGAGGACTGACACTCTCACTTTCTATGATTTGAACCTCATCTGTGAGTCCAGGTTTAGATTCCGATGCTTCACTTCTGGTTTACTGTATCCCTTGGACCTTCCTATTGACGATGAAACACAGAAATTGCATCGGAAATAAATTCCAAAGGCACAATGCCGACTTAAGTACAAGAGGACTGACATTCTAACTTTCTATGATTTGAACCTCTCCTGTGAGTCCAGTTTTAGATTCCGATGCTTCACTTCAGGATTACTGTATCCCTGGGACCTTCTTATTGACGATGAATCAGAGTAATTGCATCCGAATTTAATACAAAAGGCACAATACGACTTAAGTAAAAGAGGACTGATACATTCTATGATTTGAACCTCTGCTGTGAATCCAGTTTCAAATTCCGATGTTTCACTTAAGGTTTACTGAATCCCTTGGACCTTCTTATTGACGATGAAACACAGAAATTGCGTCCGAATTTAATACAAAATGCACAATACCGACTTAAGTACAAGAGGAGTGACACTCTAACTTTCTATGATTTGAATTTCTCCTGTGACTCCAGTTTTAGATTCCGATGCTTCACTTCAGGTTTACTGTATCCCTTAGACCTTCTAAATGACGATGAACACAGAAACTGATTCCGATTTTAATACAAATGGCACAATGCCGACTTAAGTACAAGAGGACTGACACTCTCAATTTCTATGATTTGAACCTCTTCTGTAAGTCCAGTTTTAGATTCCGATGCTTCACTTCAGGTTTACTGTATCCCTTGGACCTTCTTATTGACGATGAAACACAGAAATTGCATCGGAATTAAATTCAAAAAGCACAATGCCGACTTAGGTAAAAGAGGACTGACTCTCTCACTTTCTATGATATGAGCCTATCCTGTGAGTCAAGTTTCAGATACCGATGCTTCACTTCAGGTTTACTGTATCCCTTGGACCTTCTTATTGACGATGAAACACAGAAATTGCATCGGAATTAAATTCAAAAGGCACAATGCCGACTTAAGTACAGATGGACTGACACTCTAACTTTCTATGATTTGAACCTCTCCTGTGAGTGCAGTTTTAGATTCCGATGCTTCACTTCAGGTTTACTGTATAACTTGCACCTTCTTATCGACGTTGAAACACAGAAATTGGATCCGAATTTAATACAAATGGCACAATGCCGACTTAAGTAAAAGACGACTGACACTCTCACTTTCTACGATTTGAACCACTCCGGTGAGTCCAGTTTTAGATTCCGATGCATCACTTCAGGTTTACTGTATCCCTTGGACCTTCTTATTGACGATGAAACACAGAAATTGCATCGGAATTTAATACAAAAGGCACAATGCCGACTTAAGTAAAAGAGGACTGACACTCTAACTTTCGATAATTTGAACCTCTCCTGTGAGCCCAGTTTTAGATTCCGATGCGTCACTTCAGGTTTACTGTATCCCTTGGACTCTCTTATTGACAATGAAACACAGAAATTGCATCCGAATCTACCACAAATAGCACAATGCTGACTTAAGTACAAGAGGACTGACACTCTCACTTTCTATTATTTGAACCTGTCCTGTGGGTCCAGTTTTAGATTCCGATGCTTCGCTTTAGGTTTACTGTATACACTGCACCTTCTTATTGACGATGAAACCCAGAAATCGCATCGGAATTTAATACAAAAGACACAATGCCGACTTAAGTAAAAGAGGACTGACACTCTAACTTTCTATGATTTGAACCTCTCCTGTGAGTCCGGTTTTAGGTTCTGATGCTTCATTTCAGGATTACTGTATCACTTGGACCTTCTTATTGACGATGAAACACAGAAATTGCATCCGAATCTAATACAAAAAGCACAATGCCGATTTAAGTAAAAGAGGACTGATACTCTAACATTCTATGATTTGAACCTCTCCTGTGAGTCCAGTTTCAGATTCCGGTGCTTCACTTAAGGTTTACTGTATCCCTTGGACCATCTTATTGACGATGAAACACAGAAATTGCATCCGAATTTTAAACAAAAGGCACAATACCGACTTAAGTACAAGAGGAGTGACACTCTAACTCTCTATGATTTGAATCTCTCCTGTGAGTCCAGTTTTAGATTTTGATGCTTCACTTCAGGTTTACTGTATACCTTGCACCTTCCGATTGACGATGAAACACAGAAATTGCATCGGAATTAAATTCAAAAGGCACAATGCAGACTTAAGTACAAGAGGACTGACACTCTAACGGTCTATCATTTGAACCTCTCCTGTGAGTCCAGTTTTAGATTCGGATGCTTCACTTCAGGTTTTCTGTATCCCTTGGACCTTCTTATTGACGATGAAACACAGAAATTGCATCCGAATTTAATAAAAAGGCACAATACCGACTTAAGTACAAGAGGAGGGAAACTCTAACTCTCAATGATTTGAACCTCTCCTGTGAGTCCAGTTTTAGATTCCGATGCTTCACTTCAGGTTTACCATATCCCTTGGACCTTCTTATTGACGATGAAACACAGAAATTGCACGCGAATTTAATAGAAATGGCACAATGCCGACTTAAGTACTAGAGGACTGACACTCTCACTTTCACTGATTTGAACCTCTCCTGTGAGTCCAGTTTTGGTTTCCGATGCTTCACTTCAGGTTTACTGTATCTCTTGGACTTTCTTATTGTCGTCGAAACACAAAAATTGCATCGGAATTAAATTAAAAATCACAATGCCGACTTAAGTAAAAGAGTTCTGACACTCTCACTTTCTGTGATTTGAACCTCTCCTGTTAGTCCAGTTTTAGATTCCGATGTTTCACTTCAGGTTTACTGTATCCCTTGGACCTTCTTATTGACGATGAAACACAGAAATTGCATCGGAATTAAATTCACAAGGCACAATGCCGACTTAAGTACAAGAGAACTGACATTCTAACTTTCTATGTTTTGAACCTCTCCTGTGAATCCAGTTTTAGATTCCGATGCTTCACTTCAGGTTTACTGTACCCCTTGGACCTTCTTATTGACGATGAAACACAGAAAGTGCATCTGAATATAATACAAAAGGCACAATGCCGACTTAAGTACAAGAGGACTGACACTCTCACTTTCTATGATTTGATCCTCTCCTGTGAGTCCAGTTTTAGATTCCGCTGCTTTACTTCAGGTTTACTGTATCCCTTGGACCATCTTATTGACGATGAAACACAGAAATTGCAACTGAAATTAATACAAAAGGCACAATGCCGACTTAAGTACAAGAGGACTGACACTCTAACTTTCTATGATTTGAACCTCTCCTGTGAGTCCAGTTTTAGATTCCGATGCTTCACTTCAGGTTTACTGTATCCCTTGGACCTTCTTATTGACGATGAAACACAGAAATTAAATCCGAATTTAATACAAAAGGCACAATGCCGACTTAAGTAAAAGAGGATTGACACTCTAACATTCTATGATTTGAACCCCTCCTGTGAGTCCAGTTTTAGTTTCCGATGCTTCACTTAAGGTCTACTGTATCTCTTGGACCATCTTTTTGACGATGAAACACAGAAATTGCATCCGAATTTAATACAAAAGGCACAATACCGATTTATGTACAAGAGGAGTGACACTCTAACTATCTATGATTCGAATCACTCCTGTGGGTCCAGTTTTAGATTCCGATGCTTCACTTCAGGTTTACTGTATCACTTGGGCCTTCTTATTGACGCTGAAACACAGAAATTGCATCTGAATTTAATACAAATGGCACAATGCCGACTTAAGTACAAGATAACGGACACTCTCACTTTCCATGATTTGAACCTGTCCTTTGAGTCCAGTTTTAGATTTTGATGCTTCACTTAAGGTTTACTGTATACCTTGCACCTTCCGATTGACGATGAAACACAGAAAATGCATCGGAGTTAAATTCAAAAGGCACAATGCCGACTTAAGTACAAGAGGACTGACACTCTAACTGTCTATGATTTGAACCTCTCCTGTGAGTCCAGTTTTAGATTCCGCTGCTTTACTTCAGGTTTACTGTATGCCTTGCATCTTCTTATTGACGGTGAAACACAGAAATTGCATCCGAATTTAATACAAATGGCACAATGCCGACTTAAGTAAAAGAGGACTGACACTCTAACATTCTATTATTTGAACCCCTCCTGTGAGTCCAGTTTTAGATTCCGATGCTTCACCTCAGGTTTACTGTATCCCTTGGACCAACTTATTGACGATGAATCACAGAAATTGCATCCGAATTTAATACAAAAGGCACAATGCCGGCTTAAGTACAAGAGGACTGATACTCTCACTTTCTCTGATTTGAACCTCTACTGTGAGTATGGTTTTAGATTCCGATGTTTCACTTCAGGTTTACTGTATCCCTTGGACCTTCTTATTGACGATGAAACACAGAAATTGCATCGGAATTTAGTTAAAAAGGCACAATGCCGGCTTAAGTACAAGAGGACTGACACTCTCACTTTCTATGATTTGAACGTCTATTGTGTGCCAAGTTTTAGATTCCGATGCTTCACCTCAGGTTTACTGTATCCCTTGGACCTTCTTATTGACGATGAAACACAGAAATTGCATCGTAATTAAATTCAAAAGGCACAATGCCGACTTAAGTACAGAAGGACTGACACTCTAAGTTTCTATGATTTGAACCTTTCCTGTGAGTCCAGTTTTAGATTCCGATGCTTCACTTCAGGTTTAATGTATACCTTGTACCTTCTTATTGACGATGAAACACAGTAATTGCATCGGAATTTAATACAAAGGGCACAATGCTGACTTAAGTAAAAGAGGACTGACACTCTTACTTTCGATTATTTGAACCTCTCCTGTGAGTCCAGTTTTAGATTCCGATGCTTCAATTCAGGTTTACTGTATCCCTTGGGAATTGTTATTGACGATGAAACACAGAAATTGCATCGGAATTAAATTCAAAAAGCACAATGCCGACTTAAGTTAAAGAGGACTGACACTCTCACGTTCTATGATTTGAATCTCTCCTGTGAGTCCAGTTTTAGATTCCGATGCTTCACCTCAGGTTTACTGTATCCCTAGGACCTTCTTATTGACGATGAAACACAGAAATTGCATCCGAATTTAATACAAATGGCACAAGGCCAACTTCAGTACAAGAGGACTGACACTCTCACTTTCTATGATTTGAACCTCATCTGTGAGTCCAGGTTTAGATTCCGATGCTTCACTTCTGGTTTACTGTATCCCTTGGACCTTCCTATTGACGATGAAACACAGAAATTGCATCGGAAATAAATTCCAAAGGCACAATGCCGACTTAAGTACAAGAGGACTGACATTCTAACTTTCTATGATTTGAACCTCTCCTGTGAGTCCAGTTTTAGATTCCGATGCTTCACTTCAGGATTACTGTATCCCTGGGACCTTCTTATTGACGATGAATCAGAGTAATTGCATCCGAATTTAATACAAAAGGCACAATACGACTTAAGTAAAAGAGGACTGATACTCTAACATTCTATGATTTGAACCTCTGCTGTGAATCCAGTTTCAAATTCCGATGTTTCACTTAAGGTTTACTGAATCCCTTGGACCTTCTTATTGACGATGAAACACAGAAATTGGGTCCGAATTTAATACAAAATGCACAATACCGACTTAAGTACAAGAGGAGTGACACTCTAACTTTCTATGATTTGAATTTCTCCTGTGACTCCAGTTTTAGATTCCGATGCTTCACTTCAGGTTTACTGTATCCCTTAGACCTTCTAAATGACGATGAACACAGAAACTGATTCCGATTTTAATACAAATGGCACAATGCCGACTTAAGTACAAGAGGACTGACACTCTCAATTTCTATGATTTGAACCTCTTCTGTAAGTCCAGTTTTAGATTCCGATGCTTCACTTCAGGTTTACTGTATCCCTTGGACCTTCTTATTGACGATGAAACACAGAAATTGCATCGGAATTAAATTCAAAAAGCACAATGCCGACTTAGGTAAAAGAGGACTGACTCTCTCGCTTTCTATGATATGAGCCTATCCTGTGAGTCAAGTTTCAGATACCGATGCTTCACTTCAGGTTTACTGTATCCCTTGGACCTTCTTATTGACGATGAAACACAGAAATTGCATCGGAATTAAATTCAAAAGGCACAATGCCGACTTAAGTACAGATGGACTGACACTCTAACTTTCTATGATTTGAACCTCTCCTGTGAGTGCAGTTTTAGATTCCGATGCTTCACTTCAGGTTTACTGTATAACTTGCACCTTCTTATCGACGTTGAAACACAGAAATTGGATCCGAATTTAATACAAATGGCACAATGCCGACTTAAGTAAAAGACGACTGACACTCTCACTTTCTACGATTTGAACCACTCCGGTGAGTCCAGTTTTAGATTCCGATGCATCACTTCAGGTTTACTGTATCCCTTGGACCTTCTTATTGACGATGAAACACAGAAATTGCATCGGAATTTAATACAAAAGGCACAATGCCGACTTAAGTAAAAGAGGACTGACACTCTAACTTTCGATAATTTGAACCTCTCCTGTGAGACCAGTTTTAGATTCCGATGCGTCACTTCAGGTTTACTGTATCCCTTGGACTCTCTTATTGACAATGAAACACAGAAATTGCATCCGAATCTACCACAAATAGCACAATGCTGACTTAAGTACAAGAGGACTGACACTCTCACTTTCTATTATTTGAACCTGTCCTGTGGGTCCAGTTTTAGATTCCGATGCTTCGCTTTAGGTTTACTGTATACATTGCACCTTCTTATTGACGATGAAACCCAGAAATCGCATCGGAATTTAATACAAAAGGCACAATGCCGACTTAAGTAAAAGAGGACTGACACTCTAACTTTCTATGATTTGAACCTCTCCTGTGAGTCCGGTTTTAGGTTCTGATGCTTCATTTCAGGATTACTGTATCACTTGGACCTTCTTATTGACGATGAAACACAGAAATTGCATCCGAATCTAATACAAAAGGCACAATGCCGATTTAGGTAAAAGAGGACTGATACTCTAACATTCTATGATTTGAACCTCTCCTGTGAGTCCAGTTTCAGATTCCGGTGCTTCACTTAAGGTTTACTGTATCCCTTGGACCATCTTATTGACGATGAAACACAGAAATTGCATCCGAATTTTAAACAAAAGGCACAATACCGACTTAAGTGCAAGAGGAGTGACACTCTAACTCTCTATGATTTGAATCTCTCCTGTGAGTCCAGTTTTAGATTCCGATGCTCCACTTCAGGTTTACTGTATCCCTTGGACCTTCTTATTGACGATGAAACACATAAACTGCATCCAAATTTAATGCAAATGGCATAATGCCGACTTAAGTACAAGAGGACTGACACTCTCACTTTCTATGATTTGAACCTCTTCTGTAAGTCCAGTTTTAGATTCCGAAGCATCACTTCAGGTTTACTGTATCCCTTGGACCTTCTTATTGACGATGAAACACAGAATTTGCATGGGAATTAAATTCAAAATACACAATGCCGACTTAAGTAAAAGAGGACTGACACTCCAACTTTCGATGATTTGAACCTCCCCTGTGAGCCCAGTTTTAGATTCCGATGCGTCACTTCATGTTTACTGTATCCCTTGGACCTTCTTATTGACAATGAAACACAGAAATTGCATCCGAATTTAATACAAATGGCACAATGCCGACTTAAGTACAAGAGGACTGACACTCTCACTTTCTATGATTTGCACATCTCCTGTGAGTCCAGTTTCAGATACCGATGCTTCATTTCAGGTTTACTGTTTCCCTTGGACCTTCTTATTGACGATGAAACACAGAAATTGCATCGTAATTAAATTCAAAAGGCACAATGCCGACTTAAGTACAGAAGGACTGACACTCTAACTTTCTATGATTTGAACCTTTCCTGTGAGTCCAGTTTTAGATTCCGATGCTTCACTTCAGGTTTAATGTATACCTTGCACCTTCTTATTGACGATGAAACACAGTAATTGTATCGGAATTTAATACAAAGGGCACAATGCCGACTTAAGTAAAAGTGGACTGACACACACTGTAACTTTCGATGATTTGAACCTCTCCTGTGAGTTTAGTTTTAGATTCCGATGCTTCACTTCAGGTTTACTGTGGACCTTGGACCTTCTTATTGACAATGAAACACAGAAATTGCATTCGAATTTAATACAAATATCTCAATGCCGAATTAAGTACAAGAGGACTGACACTCTCACTTTCTATGATTTGAACGTCTCCTGTGAGTCCAGTTTTAGATTCCGATGCTTCACTTCAGGTTTACTATATCTCTTAGACCTTCTTCTTGACGATGAAACATAGAATTTGCATCGGAATTAAATTCAAAATTCACAATGCCGACTTAAGTAAAAGAGGACTGACACTCTCACTATCTATGATTTGAACCTCTCCTGTGAGTATAGATTCCGATGTTTCACTTCATTTTTACTGTATCCCTTGGACCTTCTAATTAACGATGAAACACAGTAATTGCATCCGAATTTTATACAAATGGCAAAATGCCGACTTAAGTACAAGAGGGCTGACACACTAACTTTCTATGATTTGAACCTCATCTGTGAGTCCAGGTTTAGATTCCGATGCTTCAATTCTGGTTTACTGTATCCCTTGGACCTTCCTATTGACGATGAAACACAGAAATTGCATCGGAAATAAATTCCAAAGGCACAATGCCGACTTAAGTACAAGAGGACTGACATTCTAACTTTCTATGATTTGAACCTCTCCTGTGAGTCCAGTTTTAGATTCCGATGCTTCACTTCAGGATTACTGTATCCCTGGGACCTTCTTATTGACGATGAATCAGAGTAATTGCATCCGAATTTAATACAAAAGGCACAATACGACTTAAGTAAAAGAGGACTGATACTCTAACATTCTATGATTTGAACCTCTGCTGTGAATCCAGTTTCAAATTCCGATGTTTCACTTAAGGTTTACTGAATCCCTTGGACCTTCTTATTGACGATGAAACACAGAAATTGCGTCCGAATTTAATACAAAATGCACAATACCGACTTAAGTACAAGAGGAGTGACACTCTAACTTTCTATGATTTGAATTTCTCCTGTGACTCCAGTTTTAGATTCCGATGCTTCACTTCAGGTTTACTGTATCCCTTAGACCTTCTAAATGACGATGAACACAGAAACTGATTCCGATTTTAATACAAATGGCACAATGCCGACTTAAGTACAAGAGGACTGACACTCTCAATTTCTATGATTTGAACCTCTTCTGTAAGTCCAGTTTTAGATTCCGATGCTTCACTACAGGTTTACTGTATCCCTTGGACCTTCTTATTGACGATGAAACACAGAAATTGCATCGGAATTAAATTCAAAAAGCACAATGCCGACTTAGGTAAAAGAGGACTGACTCTCTCGCTTTCTATGATATGAGCCTATCCTATGAGTCAAGTTTCAGATACCGATGCTTCACTTCAGGTTTACTGTATCCCTTGGACCTTCTTATTGACGATGAAACACAGAAATTGCATCGGAATTAAATTCAAAAGGCACAATGCCGACTTAAGTACAGATGGACTGACACTCTATCTTTCTATGATTTGAACCTCTCCTGTGAGTGCAGTTTTAGATTCCGATGCTTCACTTCAGGTTTACTGTATAACTTGCACCTTCTTATCGACGTTGAAACACAGAAATTGGATCCGAATTTAATACAAATGGCACAATGCCGACTTAAGTAAAAGACGACTGACACTCTCACTTTCTATTATTTGAACCTGTCCTGTGGGTCCAGTTTTAGATTCCGATGCTTCGCTTTAGGTTTACTGTATACATTGCACCTTCTTATTGACGATGAAACCCAGAAATCGCATCGGAATTTAATACAAAAGGCACAATGCCGACTTAAGTAAAAGAGGACTGACACTCTAACTTTCTATGATTTGAACCTCTCCTGTGAGTCCGGTTTTAGGTTCTGATGCTTCATTTCAGGATTACTGTATCACTTGGACCTTCTTATTGACGATGAAACACAGAAATTGCATCCGAATCTAATACAAAAGGCACAATGCCGATTTAAGTAAAAGAGGACTGATACTCTAACATTCTATGATTTGAACCTCTCCTGTGAGTCCAGTTTCAGATTCCGGTGCTTCACTTAAGGTTTACTGTATCCCTTGGACCATCTTATTGACGATGAAACACAGAAATTGCATCCGAATTTTAAACAAAAGGCACAATACCGACTTAAGTACAAGAGGAGTGACACTCTAACTCTCTATGATTTGAATCTCTCCTGTGAGTCCAGTTTTAGATTCCGATGCTTCACTTCAGGTTTACTGTATCCCTTGGACCTTCTTATTGACGATGAAACACAGAAACTGCATCCAAATTTAATGCAAATGGCATAATGCCGACTTAAGTACAAGAGGACTGACACTCTCACTTTCTATGATTTGAACCTCTTCTGTAAGTCCAGTTTTAGATTCCGAAGCATCACTTCAGGTTTACTGTATCCCTTGGACCTTCTTATTGACGATGAAACACAGAATTTGCATGGGAATTAAATTCAAAATACACAATGCCGACTTAAGTAAAAGAGGACTGACACTCCAACTTTCGATGATTTGAACCTCCCCTGTGAGCCCAGTTTTAGATTCCGATGCGTCACTTCATGTTTACTGTATCCCTTGGACCTTCTTATTGACAATGAAACACAGAAATTGCATCCGAATTTAATACAAATGGCACAATGCCGACTTAAGTACAAGAGGACTGACACTCTCACTTTCTATGATTTGCACATCTCCTGTGAGTCCAGTTTTAGATACCGATGCTTCATTTCAGGTTTACTGTTTCCCTTGGACCTTCTTATTGACGATGAAACACAGAAATTGCATCGTAATTAAATTCAAAAGGCACAATGCCGACTTAAGTACAGAAGGACTGACACTCTAACTTTCTATGATTTGAACCTTTCCTGTGAGTCCAGTTTTAGATTCCGATGCTTCACTTCAGGTTTAATGTATACCTTGCACCTTCTTATTGACGATGAAACACAGTAATTGTATCGGAATTTAATACAAAGGGCACAATGCCGACTTAAGTAAAAGAGGACTGACACACACTGTAACTTTCGATGATTTGAACCTCTCCTGTGAGTTTAGTTTTAGATTCCGATGCTTCACTTCAGGTTTACTGTGGACCTTGGACCTTCTTATTGACAATGAAACACAGAAATTGCATTCGAATTTAATACAAATATCTCAATCCCGAATTAAGTACAAGAGGACTGACACTCTCACTTTCTATGATTTGAACGTCTCCTGTGAGTCCAGTTTTAGATTCCGATGCTTCACTTCAGGTTTACTATATCTCTTAGACCTTCTTCTTGACGATGAAACATAGAATTTGCATCGGAATTAAATTCAAAATTCACAATGCCGACTTAAGTAAAAGAGGACTGACACTCTCACTACCTATGATTTGAACCTCTCCAGTGAGTATAGATTCCGATGTTTCACTTCAGGTTTACTGTATCCCTTGGACCTTCCAATTAACGATGAAACACAGTAATTGCATCCGAATTTTATACAAATGGCAAAATGCCGACTTAAGTACAAGAGGGCTGACACACTAACTTTCTATGATTTGAACCTCTCCTGTGAGTCCTTTTTTAGATTCCTATGCTTCACTTCAGGTTTACTGTATCCCTTGGACCTTCTTATTGACGATGAAACACATCAATTGCATCCGAATTTAATATAAAAGCCACAATACCGACTTAAGTACAAGAGGAGTGACCTTCTAACTCTCTATGATTTGAACCTCTCTTGTGAGTCCAGTTTTAGATTCCGATGCTTCACTTAAGTTTTACTGTATCCCTTGGACCTTCTTATTGACGATGAAACACAGAAATTGCATCGGAATTTAATTAAAAATGCACAATGCCGACTTAAGTACAACAGGAGTGAGTCTCTAACGTTCTATGATTTGAACCTCTCCTGTGAGTCCAGTTTTAGATTCCGATGCTTTACTTCAGGTTTACTGTATCCCTGGGACCTTCTTATTGACGATGAAACACAGAAACTGCATCCGAATTTAATACAAATGGCACAAGGGCTACTTCAGTACAAGAGGACTGACACTCTCACTTTCTATGATTTGCACATCTCCTGTGAGTCCAGTTTTAGATACCGATGCTTCATTTCAGGTTTACTGTTTCCCTTGGACCTTCTTATTGACGATGAAACACAGAAATTGCATCGTAATTAAATTCAAAAGGCACAATGCCGACTTAAGTACAGAAGGACTGACACTCTAACTTCCTATGATTTGAACCTTTCCTGTGAGTCCAGTTTTAGATTCCGATGCTTCACTTCAGGTTTAATGTATACCTTGCACCTTCTTATTGACGATGAAACACAGTAATTGTATCGGAATTTAATACAAAGGGCACAATGCCGACTTAAGTAAAAGAGGACTGACACACACTGTAACTTTCTATGATTTGAACCTCTCCTGTGAGTCCTTTTTTAGATTCCTATGCTTCACTTCAGGTTTGCTGTATCCCTTGGACCTTCTTATTGACGATGAAACACAGAAATTGCATCCGAATTTAATAAAAAGGCACAATACCGACTTAAGTACAAGAGGAGTGACACTCTAACTCTCAATGATTTGAACCTCTCCTGTGAGTCCAGTTTTAGATTCCGATGCTTCACTTCAGGTTTACCGTATCCCTTGGACCTTCTTATTGACGATGAAACACAGAAATTGCATCGGAATTAAATTCAAAAGGCACAATGCCGACTTAAGTACAAGAGAACTGACACTCTCACTTTCCATGATTTGAACCTGTCCTTTGAGTCCAGTTTTGGATTTTGATGCTTCACTTCAGGTTTACTGTATACCTTGCACCTTCCGATTGACGATGAAACACAGAAATTGCATCGGAATTAAATTCAAAAGGCACAATGCCGACGTAAGTACAAGAGGACTGACACTCTAACTGTCTATGATTTGAACCTCTCCTGTGAGTATAGATTCCGATGTTTCACTTCAGGTTTACTGTATCCCTTGGACCTTCTAATTGACGATGAAACACAGTAATTGCATCCGAATTTTATACAAAAGGCAAAATGCCGACTTAAGTACAAGAGGGCTGACACACTAACTTTCTATGATTTGAACCACTCCTGTGAGTCCTTTTTTAGATTAATATGCTTCACTTCAGGTTTACTGTATCCCTTGGACCTTCTTATTGACGATGAAACACATCAATTGCATCCGAATTTAATATAAAAGCCACAATACCAACTTAAGTACAATAGGAGTGATCTTCTGACTCTCTGTGATTTGAACCTCTCCTGTGAGTCCAGTTTTAGATTCCGATGCTTCACTTAAGTTTTACTGTATCCCTTGGACCTTCTTATTGACGATGAAACACAGAAATTGCATCGGAATTTAATTAAAAAGGCACAATGCCGACTTAAGTACAACAGGAGTGAGTCTCTAACTTTCTATGATTTGAACCTCTCCTGTGAGTCCAGTTTTAGATTCCGATGCTTTACTTCAGGTTTACTGTATCCCTGGGACCTTCTTATTGACGATGAAACACAGAAACTGCATCCGAATTTAATACAAATGGCACAAGGGCGACTTCAGTACAAGAGGACTGACACTCTCACTTTCTATGATTTGCACATCTCCTGTGAGTCCAGTTTTAGATACCGATGCTTCATTTCAGGTATACTGTTTCCCTTGGAGCTTCTTATTGACGATGAAACACAGAAATTGCATCGTAATTAAATTCAAAAGGCACAATGCCGACTTAAGTACAGAAGGACTGACACTCTAACTTTCTATGATTTGAACCTTTCCTGTGAGTCCAGTTTTAGATTCCGATGCTTCACTTCAGGTTTAATGTATACCTTGCACCTTCTTATTGACGATGAAACACAGTAATTGTATCGGAATATTATACAAAGGGCACAATGCCGACTTAAGTAAAAGAGGACTGACACACACTGTAACTTTCGATGATCTGAACCTCTCCTGTGAGTCCAGTTTTAGATTCCGATGCTTCACTTCAGGTTTACTGTGGACCTTGGACCTTCTTATTGACAATGAAACACAGAAATAGCATTCGAATTTAATACAAATATCTCAATGCCGACTTAAGTACAAGAGGACTGACACTCTCACTTTCTATGATTTGAACGTCTCCTGTGAGTCCAGTTTTAGATTCCGATGCTTCACTTCAGGTTTACTATATCTCTTAGACCTTCTTCTTGACGATGAAACATAGAATTTGCATCGGAATTAAATTCAAAATTCACAATGCCGACTTAAGTAAAAGAGGACTGACACTCTCACTATCTATGATTTGAACCTCTCCTGTGAGTATAGATTCCGATGTTTCACTTCAGGTTTACTGTATCCCTTGGACCTTCTAATTGACGATGAAACACAGTAATTGCATCCGAATTTTATACAAAAGGCAAAATGCCGACTTAAGTACAAGAGGGCTGACACACTAACTTTCTATGATTTGAACCTCTCCTGTGAGTCCTTTTTTAGTTTCCTATGCTTCACTTCAGGTTTACTGTATCCCTTGGACCTTCTTATTGACGATGAAACACATCAATTGCATCCGAATTTAATATAAAAGCCACAATACCGACTTAAGTACAAGAGGAGTGACCTTCTAACTCTCTATGATTTGAACCTCTCCTGTGAGTCCAGTTTTAGATTCCGATGCTTCACTTAAGTTTTACTGTATCCCTTGGACCTTCTTATTGACGATGAAACACAGAAATTGCATCCGAATTTAATACAAAAGGCACAATACCGACTTAAGTACAAGAGGAGTGACTCTCTAACTATTTATGATTCGAATCAGTCCTGTGAGTCCAGTATTAGATTCCGATGCTTCACTTCAGGTTTACTGTATCCCCTTGACCTTCTTATTGACGGTGAAACACAGAAATTGCATCCGAATTTAATACAAATGGCACAATGCCAACTTAAGGACAAGAGGACTGACACTCTCACTTTCCATGATTTGAACCTGTCCTTTGAGTCCAGTTTTGGATTTTGATTATTCACGTCAGGTTTACTGTATACCTTGCACCTTCCGATTGACGATGAAACACAGAAATTGCATCGGAATTAAATTGAAAAGGCACAATGCCGACGTAAGTACAAGAGGACTGACACTCTAACTGTCTATGATTTGAACCTCTCCTGTGAGTCCAGTTTTAGATTCGGATGCTTCACTTCAGGTTTTCTGTATCCCTTGGACCTTCTTATTGACGATGAAACACAGAAATTGCATCCGAATTTAATAAAAAGGCACAATACCGACTTAAGTACAAGAGGAGTGACACACTAACTCTCAATGATTTGAACCTCTCCTGTGAGTCCAGTTTTAGATTCCGATGCTTCACTTCAGGTTTACCGTATCCCTTGGACCTTCTTATTGACGATGAAACACAGAAATTGCATCGGAATTAAATTCAAAAGGCACAATGCCGACTTAAGTACAAGAGAACTGACACTCTAACTTTCTATGATTTGTACCTCTACTGTGAGTCCAGTTTTAGATTCCGATGCTTCACTTCAGGTTTACTGTATCCCTTGGACCTTCTTATTGACGATGAAACACAGAGTATGCATCCGAATTATATACAAAAGGCAAAATGCCGACTTAAGTACAAGAGGGCTGACACACTAACTTTCTATGATTTGAACCTATCCTGTGAGTCCATTTTTAGAATCCGATGCTTTACTTCAGGTTTACTGTATCCCTTGTACCATCTTATTGACGATGAAACACAGAAATTGCATCTGAATTTTAATACAAAAGGCACAATACCGATTTAAGTACAAGAGGAGTGACACACTAACTATCTATGATTCGAATCACTCCTGTGGGTCCAGTTTTAGATTCCGATGCTTCACTTAAGTTTTACTGTATCCCTTGGACCTTCTTATTGACGATGAAACACAGAAATTGCATCCGAATTTAATACAAAAGGCACAATACCAACTTAAGTACAAGAGGAGTGACTCTCTAACTATCTATGATTCGAATCAGTCCTGTGAGTCCAGTATTAGATTCCGATGCTTCACTTCAGGTTTACTGTATCCCCTTGACCTTCTTATTGACGGTGAAACACAGAAATTGCATCCGAATTTAATACAAATGGCACAATGCCAACTTAAGGACAAGAGGACTGACACTCTCACTTTCCATGATTTGAACCTGTCCTTTGAGTCCAGTTTTGGATTTTGATGCTTCACTTCAGGTTTACTGTATACCTTGCACCTTCCGATTGACGATGAAACACAGAAATTGCATCGGACTTAAATTCAAAAGGCACAATGCCGACGTAAGTACAAGAGGACTGACACTCTAACTGTCTATGATTTGAACCTCTCCTGTGAGTCCAGTTTTAGATTCGGATGCTTCACTTCAGGTTTTCTCTATCCCTTGGACCTTCTTATTGACGATGAAACACAGAAATTGCATCCGAATTTAATAAAAATGCACAATACCGACTTAAGTACAAGAGGAGTGACACTCTAACTCTCAATGATTTGAACCTCTCCTGTGAGTCCAGTTTTAGATTCCGATGCTTCACTTCAGGTTTACCGTATCCCTTGGACCTTCTTATTGACGATGAAACACAGAAATTGCATCGGAATTAAATTCAAAAGGCACAATGCCGACTTAAGTACAAGAGAACTGACACTCTAACTTTCTATGATTTGTACCTCTACTGTGAGTCCAGTTTTAGGTTCCGATGCTTAACTTCAGGTTTACTGTATCCCTTGGACCTTCTTATTGACGATGAAACACAGAGTATGCATCCGAATTATATACAAAAGGCAAAATGCCGACTTAAGTACAAGAGGGCTGACACACTAACTTTCTATGATTTGAACCTATCCTGTGAGTCCATTTTTAGATTCCGATGCTTTACTTCAGGTTTACTGTATCCCTTGTACCATCTTATTGACGATGAAACTCAGAAATTGCATCTGAATTTAATACAAAAGGCACAATACCGATTTAAGAACAAGAGGAGTGACACACTAACTATCTATGATTCGAATCACTCCTGTGGGTCCAGTTTTAGATTCCGATGCTTCACTTCAGGTTTACTGTATCCCTTGGAACTTCTTATTGACGGTGAAACACAGAATTTGCATCCGAATTTAATACAAATGGCCCAATGCCGACTTAAGTACAAGAGGACTGACACTCTAACTGTCTATGATTTGAACCTCTCCTGTGAGTCCAGTTTTAGATTCCGATGCTTCACTTCAGGTTAACTGTATCCCTTGGACCATCATATTGACGATGACACACAGAAATTGCATCCGAATTTAATACAGATGGCACAATACCGATTTAAGTACAAGAGGAGTGACACTCTAACTATCTAAGATTCGAATCACTCCTGTGGGTCCGGTTTTAGATTCCGATGCATCACTTCAGGCTTACTGTATCCCTTGGACCTTCTTATTGACGATGAAACACAGAAATAGAATCCGAAATTAATACAAAAGGCACAATGCCGACTTAAGTAAAAGAGGACTGACACTCTAACATTCTATGATTTGAACCTCTCCTGTGAGTCCAGTTTTAGTTTCCGATGCTTCACTTAAGGTTTACTGTATCCCTTGGACCTTCTTATTGACGATGAAACACAGAAATTGCATCCGAATTTAATACAAAAGCACAATACCGATTTAAGTACAAGAGGAGTGACACTCTAACTATCTATGATTCGAATCACTCCTGTGGGTCCAGTTTTAGGTACAGATGCTTCACTTCAGGTTTACTGTATCCCTTGGACCTTCATATTGACGATGAAACACAGAGTTTGCATCCGAATTTTATACAAAAGGCAAAATGCCGACTTAAGTACAAGAGGGCTGACACATTAACTTTCTATGATTTGAACTTCTACTGTGAGTCCAGTTTTAGATTCCGATGCTTCACTTCAGGTTTACTGTATCCCTTGGACCTTCTTATTGACGATCAAACACAGAAATTGAATCCGAATATATTACAAAAGGCACAATGCCGACTAAAGTACAAGAGGACTGAGACTCTCACTTTCTCTGATTTGAACCTCTCCTGTGAGTCCAGTTTTGGATTCCGATGCTTCACTTCAGGTTTACTGTATCCCTTGGACCTTCTTATTGACGATGAAACACAGAAATTGCATCCGAATTTAATATAAATGGCACAATGCCGACTTAAGTACAAGAGGACTGACACTCCCACTTTCTATGATTTTATCCTCTCCTGTGACTCCAGTTTTACATTCCGATGCTTTACTTCAGGTTTACTGTATACCTTGCACCTTTTTATTGGCGATGAAAGACAGAAATTGCATCGGAATTTAATACACAAGGCACAATGCCGACTTAAGTAAAAGAGGACTGACACTCTAACTTTCTATGATTTGAACCTCTCCTGTGAGTACATTTTTAGATTCCGATGCTTCACTTCAGGTTTACTGTGCCCCTTTGACCTTCTTATTGACGATGAAACACAGAAATTGCATCCGAATTTAATACAAAACGCACAATGCCGACTTAAGTAAAGGAGGACTGACCCTCTAACATTCTATGATTTGAACCTCTCCTGTGAGTCCAGTTTTAGATTCCGATGCATCACGTAAGGTTTACTGTATCCCTTGGACCTTCTTATTGACGATGAAACACAGAAATTGCATCCGAATTTAATACAAAAGTCACAATACCGACTTAATTACAAGAGGAGTGACACTCTAACTATCTATGATTCGGATCACTCCTGTGAGTCCAGTATTAGATTCCGATGCTTCACTTCAGGTTTACTGTATACCTTGCACCTTCCGATTGACGATGAAACACAGAAATTGCATCGGAATTAAATTCAAAAGGCACAATGCCGACTTAAGTACAACAGGACTGACACTCTAACTGTCTATGATTTGAAATTCTCCTGTGAGTCCAGTTTTAGATTCGGATGCTTCACTTCAGGTTTTCTGTATCCCTTGGACCTTCTTATTGACGATGAAACACAGAAAATTGCATCCGAATTTAATAAAAAGGCACAATACCGACTTAAGTACAAGAGGAGTGACACTCTAACTATCAATGATTTGAACCTCTCCTGTGAGTCCAGTTTTAGATTCCGATGCTTCACTCAGGTGTACCGTATCCCTTGGACCTTCTTATTGACGATGAAACACAGAAATTGCATGCGAATTTAATAGAAATGGCACAATGCCGACTTAAGTACAAGAGGACTGACACTCTCAGTTTCACTGATTTGAACCTCTCCTGTGAGTCCAGTTTTAGTTTCCGATGCTTCACTTCAGGTTTACTGTATCTCTTGGACCTTTCTTATTGTCGTCGAAACACAAAAATTGCATCGGAATTAAATTAAAATGCACAATGCGACTTAAGTAAAAGATTACTGACACTCTCACTTTCTGTGATTTGAACCTCTCCTGTTAGTCCAGTTTTAGATTCCGATGTTTCACTTCAGGTTTACTGTATCCCTTGGACCTTCTATTGACGATGAAACACAGAAATTGCATCGGAATTAAATTCAAAAGGCACAATGCCGACTTAAGTACAAGGGAACTGACACTCCAACTTTCTATGTTTTGAACTCTCCTGTGAGTCCAGTTTTAGATTCTGATGCTTCACTTCAGGTTTACTGTATCCCTTGGACCTCCTTATTGACGATGAAACACAGAGTATGCATCCGAATTATATACAAAAGGCAAAATGCCGACTTAAGTACAAGAGGGCTGACACACTAACTTTCTATGATTTGAACCTATCCTGTGAGTCCTTTTTTAGATTCCGATGCTTCACTTCAGGTTTACTGTATCCCTTGGACCTTCTTATTGACGATGAAACACATCAATAGCATCCGAATTTAATATAAAAGGCACAATATCGACTTAAATACAACAGGAGTGACCTTCTAACTCTCTATGATTTGAACCTCTCCTGTGAGTCAGTTTTAGATTCTGATGCTTCACTTCCGGTTTACTGTAACCCTTGGACCTTCTTATTGACGATGAAACACAGAAATTGCATCTGAATATAATACAAAAGGCACAATGCCGACTTAAGTACAAGAGTACTGACACTCTCACTTTCTATGATTTGATCTTCTCCTGTGAGTCCAGTTTTAGATTCCGCTGCTTTACTTCATGATTACTGTATCCCTTTGACCATCTTATTGACGACGAAACACAGAAATTGCAACTGAAATTAATACAAAAGGCACAATGCCGACTTAAGTACAAGAGGACTGACGCTCTAACTTTCTATGATTTGAACCTCTCCTGTGAGTCCAGTTTTAGATTCCGATGCTTCACTTCAGGTTTACTGTATCCCTTGGACCTTCTTATTGACGATGAAACACAGAAATTGAATCCGAATTTAATACAAAAGGCACAATGCCGACTTAAGTAAAAGAGGATTGACACTCTAACATTCTATGATTTGAACCCCTCCTGTGAGTCCAGTTTTAGTTTCCGATGATTCACTTAAGGTTTACTGTATCCCTTGGACCAATCTTATTGACGATGAAACACAGAATTGCATCCGAATTTAATACAAAAGGCACAATACCGATTTATGTACAAGAGGAGTGACACTCTAACTATCTATGATTCGAATCACTCCTGTGGGTCCAGTTTTAGATTCCGATGCTTCACTTCAGGTTTACTGTATCACTTGGACCTTCTTATTGACGGTGAAACACAGAAATTGCATCCGAATTTAATACAAATGGCACAATGCCGACTTAAGTACAAGATAACGGACACTCTCACTTTCCATGATTTGAACCTGTCCTTTGAGTCCAGTTTTAGATTTTGACGCTTCACTTAAGGGTTTACTGTATTCGTTGCACCTTCCGATTGACGTTGAAACACAGAAAATGCATCGGAATTAAATTCAAGAGGCACAATGCCGACTTAAGTACAAGAGGACTGACACTCTAACTGTCTATGATTAGAACCTCTCTTGTGAGTCCAGTTTTAGATTCCGATGCTTCATTTCAGGTTTACTGTATCCCTTGGACCATCATATTGACGATGAAACACAGATATTGCATCCGAATTTAATACAAAAGGCACAATACCGATTTAATTACAAGGGGAGTGACACTCTAACTATCTAAGATTCGAATCACTCCTGTGGGTCCGGTTTTAGATTCCGATGCTTCACTTCAGGTTTACTGTATCCCTTGGACCTTCTTATTGACGGTGAAACACAGAAATTGCATCTGACATTAATATAAAAGGCACAATGCCGACTTAAGTACAAGAGGACTGACACTCTCACTTTCTATGATTTGATCCTCTACTGTGAGTCCAGTTTTAGATTCCGCTGCTTTACTTCAGGTTTACTGTATGCCTTGCATCTTCTTATTGACGGTGAAACACCGAAATTGCATCCGAATTTAATACAAATGGCACAATGCCGACATATGTACAAGAGGACTGACACTCTCACTTTCCATGATTTGAACCTGTCCTTTGAGTCCAGTTTTAGATTTTGATGCTTCACTTCAGGATTACTGCATACCTTGCACCTTCCGATTGACGATGAAGCACAGAAATTGCATCGGAATTAAATTCAAAATGCACAATGCCGACTTAAGTACAAGTGGACTGGCACTCTAACTTTCTATGATTTGAACCTCTCCTGTGAGTCCTGTTTTAGATTCCGATGCTTCACTTCAGGTTTACTGTATCCCTTGGACCTTCTTATTGACGATGAAACACAGAAATGGAATCCGAATTTAATACAAAAGGCACAATGCCGACTTAAGTAAAAGAGGACTGACACTCTAACATGCTATGATTTGAACCTCTCCTGTGAGTCCAGTTTTAGTTCCCGATGCTTCACTTAAGGTTTACTGTATCCCTTGGACCATCTTATTGACGATGAAACATAGAAATTGCATCCGAATTTAATACAAAAGGCAGAATACCGATTTAAGTACAAGAATAGTGACACACTATCTATGATTCGAATTACTCCTGTGGGTCCAGTTTTAGATTCCGATGCTTCACTTCAGGTTTACTGTACCCCTTGGACCTTCTTATTGACGGTGAAACACAGAAATTGCATCCGAATTTAATACAAATGGCACAATGCCGATTTAAGTACAAGAGGACTGACACTCTCACTTTCCATGATTTGAACCTGTCCTTTGAGTCCAGTTTTAGATTTTGATGCTTCACTTCAGGTTTACTGTATACCTTGCACCTTCCGATTGACGATGAAACACAGAAATGCAGCGGAATTAAATTCAAAAGGCACAATGCCGACTTAAGTACAAGAGGACTGACACTCTAACTGTCTATGATTTGAACCTCTCCTGTGAGTCCAGTTATAGATTCCGATGCTTCACTTCAGGTTTACTGTATCTCTTGGACCTTCTTATTGTCGTCGAAACACAAAAATTGCATCGGAATTAAATTCAAACGGCACAACGCCGACTTAAGTAAAAGAGAACTGACACTCTAACTTTCTATGAGTTGAATCTCTCCTGTGAGTCCAGTTTTAGGTTCCGATGCTTCACTTCAGGTTTACTGTATCCGTTGGACCTTCTTATTGACGATGAAACACAGAGTTTAGATCCGAATTTTATACAAAAGGCAAAATGCCGACTTACGTACAAGAGGGCTGACACACTAACTTTCTATGATTTGAACCTCTCCTGTGAGTCCAGTTTTAGATTCCGATGCTTCACTTCAGGTTTACTGTATCCCTTGGACCTTCTTATTGACGATGAAACACAGAAATGCAATCCGAATTTAATACAAAAGGCACAATGCCGACTTAAGTAAAAGAGGACTGACACTCTAACATGCTATGATTTGAACCTCTCCTGTGAGTCCAGTTTTAGTTTCCGATGCTTCACTTAAGGTTTACTGTATCCCTTGGACCATCTTATTGACGATGAAACATAGAAATTGCATCCGAATTTAATACAAAAGGCAGAATACCGATTTAAGTACAAGAATAGTGACACACTATCTATGATTCGAATCACTCCTGTGGGTCCAGTTTTAGATTCCGATGCTTCACTTCAGGTTTACTGTATCCCTCGGACCTTCTTATTGACGGTGAAACACAGAAATTGCATCCGAATTTAATACAAATGGCACAATGCCGATTTAAATACAAGAGGACTGACACTCTCACTTTCCATGATTTGAACCTGTCCTTTGAGTCCAGTTTTAGATTTTGATGCTTCACTTCAGGTTTACTGTATACCTTGCACCTTCCGATTGACGATGAAACACAGAAAATGTAGCGGAATTAAATTCAAAATGCACAATGCCGACTTAAGTACAAGAGGACTGACACTCCAACTGTCTATGATTTGAACCTCCCCTGTGAGTCCAGTTTTAGATTCCGATGCTTCACTTCAGGTTTACTGTATCTCTTGGACCTTCTTATTGTCGTCGAAACACAAAAATTGCATCGGAATTAAATTCAAACGGCACAACGCCGACTTAAGTAAAAGAGAACTGACACTCTAACTTTCTATGAGTTGAATCTCTCCTGTGAGTCCAGTTTTAGGTTCCGATGCTTCACTTCAAGTTTACTGTATCCCTTGGACCTTCTTATTGACGATGAAACACAGAGTTTGGATCCGAATTTTATACAAAAGGCAAAATGCCGACTTAAGTACAAGAGGGCTGACACACCAACTTTCTATGATTTGAACCTCTCCTGTGAGTCCAGTTTTGGATTCCGATGCTTCACTTCAGGTTTACTGTATCCCTTGGACCTTCTTATTGACGATGAAACACAGAAATTGCATCCGAATATAATACAAAAGGCACAATGCCGACTAAAGTACAAGAGTACTGAGACTCTCACTTTCTCTGATTTGAAGCTCTCCTGTGAGTCCAGTTTTAGATTCCGAAGCTTCACTTCAGGTTTACTGTATCCCTTGGACCTTCTTATTGACGATGAAACACAGAAATTGCATCTGAATTTAATATAAATGGCACAATGCCGACTTAAGTACAAGAGGACTGACACTCTCACTTTCTATGATTTGATCCTCTCCTGTGAGTCCAGTTTTAGATTCCGATGCTTTACTTCAGGTTTACTGTATACCTTGCACCTTCTTATTGGCGATGAAAGACAGAAATTGCATCGGAATTTAATACAAAAGGCACAATGCAGACTTAAGTACAAGAGGACTGACACTCTAACTTTCTATGATTTGAACCTCTCCAGTGTGTCCTGTTTTAGATTCCGATGCTTCACTTCAGGTTTACGGTATCCCTTGGACCTTCTTATTGACGATGAAACACAGAAATTGAATCCATATTTAATACAAAAGGCACAATTCCGACTTAAGTAAAAGAGGACTGACACTCTAACATTCTATGATTTGAACCCCTCCTGTGAGTCCAGTTTTAGTTTCCGATGCTTCACTTAAGGTTTACTGTATCCCTTGGACCAACTTATTGATGATGAATCACAGAAATTGCATCCGAATTTAATACAAAAGGCACAATACCGATTTAAGTACAAGAGGAGTGACACTCTATCTATGATTCGAATCACTCCTGTGGGTCCAGTTTTAGATTCCGATGCTTCACTTCAGGTTTACTGTATCCCTTGGACCATTTTATTGACGATGAAACACAGAAATTGCATCCGAATTTAATACAAAAGGCACAATGCCGACTTAGGTAAAAGAGGACTGACACTCTAACATTCTATGATTTGAACCTCTCCTGTGAGTCCAGTTTTAGATTCCGATGCTTCACTTAAGGTTTACTGTATCCCCTTGACCTTCTTATTCACGGTGAAACACAGAAATTGCATCCAAATTTAATACAAATGGCACAATGCCAACTTAAGTACAAGAGGACTGACACTCTCACTTTCCATCATTTGAACCTGTCCTTAGAGTCCAGTTTTGGATTTTGATGCTTCACTTCAGGTTTACTGTATACCTTGCACCTTCCGATTGACGATGAAACACAGAAATTGCATCGGAATTAAATTCAAAATGCACAATGACGACTTAAGTACAAGAGGACTGACACTCCAAGTGTCTATGATTTGAACCTCTCCTGTGAGTCCAGTTTTAGATTCCGATGCTTCACTTCAGGTTTACTGTATCCCTTGGACTTTCTTATTGTCGTCGAAACACAAAAATTGCATCGGAATTAAATTCAAAATGCACAATGCCGACTTAAATAAAAGAGGACTGACACTCTCACTTTCTATGATTTGAACCTCTCCTGTTAGTCCAGTTTTAGATTCCGATGCTTCACTTCAGGTTTACTGTATCCCTTGGACCTTCTTATTGACGATGAAACACAGAAATTGCATCGGAATTAAATTCAAAAGGCACAATGCCGACTTAAGTACAAGAGAACTGTCACACTAACTTTCTATGATTTGAACCACTCCTGTGAGTCCAGTTTTAGACTCCGATGCTTCACTTCAGGTTTACTGTATCCCTTGGACCTTCTTATTGACGATGAAACACAGAGTATGCATCCGAATTATATACAAAAGGCAAAATGCCGACTTAAGTACAAGAGGGCTGACACACTAACTTTCCATGATTTGAACCTATCCTGTGAGTCCTTTTTTAGATTCCGATGCTTCACTTCAGGTTTACTGTATCCCTTGGAGCTTCTTATTGTCGATGAAACACAGAAATTGCATCGGAATTAAATTCAAAAGGCACAATGCCGACTTAAGTACAAGAGAACTGTCACACTAACTTTTTATGATTTGAACCTCTCCTGTGAGTCCAGTTTTAGATTCCGATGCTTCACTTCAGGTTTACTGTATCCCTTGGACCATCTTATTGACGATGAAACACAGATATTGCAACTGAAATTAATACAAAAGGCACAATGCCGACTTAAGTACAAGAGGACTGACACTCTAACTTTCTATGATTTGAACCTCTCCTGTGAGTCCAGTTTTAGATTCCGATGCTTCACTTCAGGTTTACTGTATCCCTTGGACCTTCTAATTGACGATGAAACACAGAAATTGAATCCGAATTTAATACAAAAGGCACAATGCGACTTAAGTAAAAGAGGATTGACACTCTAACATTCTATGATTTGAACCCATCCTGTGAGTCCAGTTTTAGTTTCCGATTCTTCACTTAAGGTTTACTGTAACCCTTGGACCATCTTATTGACGATGAAACACAGAAATTGCATCCGAATTTAATACAAAAGGCACAATCCCGATTTAAGTACAAGAGGACTGACACTCTAAGTGTCTATGATTTGAATCTCTCCTATGAGTCCAGTTTTAGATTCCGATGCTTCACTTCAGGTTTACTGTATCCCTTGGACCATCATATTGACGATGAAACACAGAAATTGCATCCGAATTTAATACAAAAGGCACAATACCGATTTAAGTACAAGGGGAGTGACACTCTAACTATCTAAGATTCGAATCACTCCTGTGGGTCCGGTTTTAGATTCCGATGCTTCACTTCAGGTTTACTGTATCCCTTGGACCATCTTATTGACGGTGAAACACAGAAATTGCATCTGACATTAATACAAAAGGCACAATGCCGACTTAAGTACAAGAGGACTGACACTCTCACTTTCTATGATTTGATTCTCTCCTGTGAGTCCAGTTTTAGATTCCGATGCTTCACTTCGGGTTTACTGTATACCTTGCACCTTCTTATTGGCGATGAAACACAGAAATAGCATCCGAATTTAATAAAAAAGGCATAATGCCGACTTAAGTACAAGAGGACTGACACTCTCACTTTCTATGATTTGATCCTCTCCTGTGAGTCCAGTTTTAGATTCCGCTGCTTTACTTCAGGTTTACTGTATGCCTTGCATCTTCTTACTGACCGTGAAACACAGAAATTGCATCCGAATTTAATACAAATGGCACAATGCCGACTTAAGTACAAGAGGACTGACACTCTCACTTTCCATTATTTGAACCTGCCCTTTGAGTCCAGTTTTAGATTTTGATGCTTCACTTCAGGTTTACTGCATACCTTGCACCTTCCGATTGACGATGAAGCACAGAAATTGCATCGGAATTAAATTCAAAAGGCACAATGCCGACTTAAGTACAAGAGGTCCGACACTCTAACTTTGTATGATTTGAACCTCTAGTGTGAGTCCTGTTTTAGATTCCGATGCTTCACTTCAGGTTTACTGTATCCCTTGGACCTTCTTATTGACGATGAAACACAGAAATGGAATCTGAATTGAATACAAAAGGCACAATGCCGACTTAGGTAAAAGAGGACTGACACTCTAACATTCTATGATTTGAACCTCTCCTGTGAGTCCAGTTTTAGATTCCGATGCTTCACTTAAGGTTTACTGTTTCCCCTTGACCTTCTTATTCACGGTGAAACACAGAAATTGCATCCGAATTTAATACAAATGGCACAATGCCAACTTAAGTACAAGAGGACTGACACTCTCACTTTCCATCATTTGAACCTGTCCTTTGAGTCCAGTTTTGGATTTTGATGCATCACTTCAGGTTTACTGTATACCTTGCACCTTCCGATTGACGATGAAACACAGAAATTGCATCGGAATTAAATTCAAAATGCACAATGCCGACTTAAGTACAAGAGGACTGACACTCCAACTGTCTATGATTTGAACCTCCCCTGTGAGTCCAGTTTTAGATTCCGATGCTTCACTTCAGGTTTACTGTATCTCTTGGACCTTCTTATTGTCGTCGAAACACAAAAATTGCATCGGAATTAAATTCAAAAGGCACAATGCCGACTTAAGTAAAAGAGAACTGACACTCTAACTTTCTATGAGTTGAATCTCTCCTGTGAGTCCAGTTTTAGGTTCCGATGCTTCACTTCAGGCTTACTGTATCCCTTGTACCTTCTTATTGACGATGAAACACAGAGTTTGGATCCGAATTTTATACAAAAGGCAAATTGTCGACTTACGTACAAGAGGGCTGACACACTAACTTTCGATGATTTGAACCTCTCCTGTGAGTCCAGTTTTAGATTCCGATGCTTCACTTCAGGTTTACTGTATCCCTTGGACCTTCTTATTGACGATGAAACACAGAAATTGCATCCGAATATAATACAAAAGGCACAATGCCGACTAAAGTACGAGAGTACTGAGACTCTTACTTTCTCTGATTTGAACCTCTCCTGTGAGTCCAGTTTTAGATTCCGATGCTTCACTTCAGGTTTACTGTATCCCTTGGACCTTCTTATTGACGATGAAACACAGAAATTGCATCCGAATTTTATATAAATGGCACAATGCCGACTTAAGTACAAGAGGACTGAGACTCTCACTTTCTCTGATTTGAACCTCTCCTGTGAGTCCAGTTTTAGATTCCGATGCTTCACTTCAGGTTTACTGTATCCCTTGGACCTTCTTATTGACGATGAAACACAGAAATTGCATCCGAATTTAATATAAATGCCACAATGCCGACTTAAGTACAAGAGGACTGACACTCTAACTTTCTATGATTTGAACCTCTCCTGTGAGTCCTGTTTTAGATTCCGATGCTTCACTTCAGGTTTACTGTATCCCTTGGACCTTGTTATTGACGATGAAACACAGAAATTGCATCCGAATTTAATACAAAAGGCATAATACCGATTTAAGTACAAGAGGAGTGACACTCTAACTATCTATGATTCGAATCACTCCTGTGGGCCCAGTTTTAGATTCCGATGCTTCACTTCAGGTATACTGTATCCCTTGGACATTCTTATTGACAGTAAAACACAAAAATTGCATCCGAATTTAATACTAATGGCACAATGCCGACTTAAGTACAAGAGAACTGACACTCTCACTTTCCATGATTTGAACCTGTCCTTTGAGTCCAGTTTTAGATTTTGATGCTTCACTTCAGGTTTACTGTATCCCTTGCCCTTCTTAACGACGATGACACACAGATATTGCATCCGAATTTAATACAAAAGCACAATGCCGACATAAGTAAAAGAGGACTGACACTCTCACATTCTATGATTTGAACCTCTCCTGTGAGTCCAGTTTTAGATTCCGATGCTTCACTTCAGGTTTACTGTATCCCTTGGACCTTCTTATTGACGATGAAACACAGAAATTGCATCCGAATTTAATACAAAAGGCACAATGCCGACTTAAGTAAAAGAGGACTGACACTCTCACTTTCTAAGTTTATAACCTCTCCTGTCAGTCCAGTTTTAGATTCCGATGCCTCACTTCAGGTTTACTGTATCCCTTGGACCTTCTTATTGACGATGAAACACAGAAATTGCATCCGAATTTAATACAGAACGCACAATGCCGACATAAGTACAAGAGGACTGACACTCTCACTTTCTACGATTTGAACCTCTCCGTTGAGCCCAGTTTTAGATTCCGATGCTTCACTTCAGGTTTACTGAATACCTTGCACCTTCTTAATGACGATGAAACACAGTTATTGCATCCGAATTTAATGCAAACGGCAAAATGCCGACCTAAGTAGAAGAGGACTGACACTCTCACTTTCTACGATTTGAACCTCTCCTGTGAGTCCAGTTTTAGATTCCGACGCTTCACTTCAGGTTTACTGTATCCCTTGGACCTTCTAATTGACGATGAAACACAGAGATTGCATCCGAATTTAATACAAAAGGCACAATGCCGACATAAGTACAAGAGGACTTACACTCTCACTTTCTATGATTTGAACCTCTCCTGTGAGTCCAGTTTTAGATTCCGATGCTTCACTTCAGGTTTACTGTATACCTTGCACCTTCTAATTGACGATGAAACACAGAAACTGCATCCGAATTTAATACAAATGGCACAACGCCGACATAAGTACAATAGGACTGACACTCTCACTTTCTACGATTTGAACCTCTCCTTTGAGTCCAGTTTTTGATTCCGATGCTTCAGTTCAGGTTTACTGTATACCTTGCACCTTCTTATTGACGATGAAACACAGAAATTTCATCCGAATTTAATACAAAAGGCACAATGCTGACTTAGGTACAAGAGGACTGACACTCTCACTTTCTATGATTGGAACCTCTCCTGTGAGTCCAGTTTTAGATTCCGATGCCTCACTTCAGGTTTACTGTATCCCTTGGACCTTCTTATTAACGATGAAACACTGAAATTGCATCCGAATTTAATACAAAAGGCACAATGCCGACATAAGTACAAGAAGACTTACACTCTCACTTTCTCTGATTTGAACCTCTCCTGTGAGTCCAGTTTTAGATTCCGATGCTTCCCTTCAGGTTTACTGTATACCTTGCACCTTCTAACTGACGATGAAACACAGAAATTGCATCCGAATTTAATACAAATGGCACAACGCCGACATAGGTACAACAGGACTGCCCCTCTCATTTTCTACGATTTGAACCTCTCCTTTGAGTCCAGTTTTAGATTCCGATGCTTCACTTCAGAGTTACTGTATACCTTGCACGTTCTTATTGACGATGGAACACAGAAATTGCATCCGAATTTAATACAAAAGGCACAATGCCGACTTAAGTACAAGAGGACTGACACTCTCACTTTCTATGATTAGAACCTCTCCTGTGAGTCCAGATTCAGATTCCGATGCTTCGCTTCAGGTTTACTGTATCCCTTGCACCTTCTTATTGACGATGAAACAGAGAAATTGCATCCGAAATTAATACAAAAGGCACAATGCCGACTTAAGTAAAAGAGGACTGAAACTCTCACTTTCTAAGATTTGAACCTCTCCTGTGAGTCCAGTTTTAGATTCCGATGCTTCACTTCTGGTTTACTGTATACCTTGCACCGTGTTATTGACAATGAAGCACAGAAATTGCATTCGAATTTAATACAAAAATCAAATTGCCGACTTAAGTACAAGAGGACTGACACTCTCTCTTTCTATGATTTGAACCTCTCCTGTGAGTCCAGTTTTAGATTCCGACGCTTCACTTCAGGTTTACTGTATACCTTGCACCTTCTAATTGACGATGAAACACAGAAATTGGACACGAATTAATTACAAATGGCACAACGCCGACTTAAGTACAAGAGGACTGAAACTTTCACTTTCTAAGATTTGAACCTCTCCTGTGAGTCCAGTTATAGATTCCGATGCTTCACTTCAGGTTTACTGTATCCCTTGGACCTTCTTATTGACGACGAAACACAGAGTTTGCATCCGAATTAAATACAAAAGGCACAATGCCGATTTAAGTACAAGAGAACTGACACTATCACTTTCTACGATTTGAAACTCTCCTGTGAGTCCACTTCTAGATTCCGATGCTTCACTTCAGGTTTACTGTATCCCTTGGACCTTCTTATTGACGATGAAACACAGAAATTGCATCCGAATTTAATACAAAAGGCACAATGCCGACATAAGTACAAGAGGACTTACACTCTCACTTTCTAAGATTTGAACCTCTCCAACGAGTCCAGTTTTAGATTCCGATGATTCACTTCAGGTTTACTGTATACTTTGCACCTTCTAATTGACGATGAAACACAGAAATTGATCCGAATTTAATACAAATGGCACAACGCCGACATAAGTACAACAGAACTGACACTCTCACTTTCTATGATTTGAACCTCTCCTTTGAGTACAGTTTTAGATTCCGATGCTTCACTTCAGATTTACTGTATACCTTGCACGTTCTTATTGACGATGGAAGACAGAAATTGCATCCGAAATTAATACAAAAGGCACAATGCCGACTTAAGTACAAGAGGACTGACACTCTCACTTTCTACGATTTGAACCTCTCCTGTGAGTCCAGTTTTATATTCCGATGCTTCACTTCAGGTTTACTGTGTACCTAGTACCTTCTTATTGACGATGAAACACATAAATTGCATCGGAATTTAATACAAAACGCACAATGCCGACTTAAGTAAAAGAGGACTGACACTCTAACATTCTATGATTTGAACCTCTCCTGTGAGTCCAGTTTTAGATTCCGATGCTTCACTTAAGGTTTACTGTATCCCTTGGACCTTCTTATTGACGATGAAACACAGAAATTGCATCCGAATTTAATACAATAGGCACAATACCGACTTAAGTACAAGAGGAGTGACACTCTAACTTTCTATGTTTCGAATCACTCCTGTGAGACCAGTTTTAGGTTCCGATGCTTCACTTCAGGTTTACTGTATCCCTTCGTCCTTCTTATTGACGGTGACACACAGAAATTGCATCAGAACGTAATACAAATGGCACAGTGCCGATTTAATTACAAGAGGACTGACACTCTCACTTTCCATGATTTGAACCTGTCCTGTGAGTCCGGTTTTAGATTCCGATGCTTCACTTCCGGTTTAGTGTATACCTGGCACCTTCTTATTGACGATGAAACACAGAAATTTCATCCGAATTTAATACAAAAGGCACAATACCGACTTAAGTACAAGAAGAGTGACACTCTAACTTTCTATGTTTCGAATCACTCCTGTGAGACCAGTTTTAGATTCCGATGATTCACTTCAGGCTTACTGTTTGCCTTGGACCTTCTTATTGACGATGAAACACAGCAATTTCACCCGAATTTAATACAAAAGGCACAATTCCGATTTAAGTACAATAGGACTGACACTCTAACTTTCTATGATTTGAACATCTCCTGCGAGTCCAGTTTTAGATTCCGATGCTTCACTTCAAGTTTACTGTATACCTTGCACCTTCTTATTGACGATGAAACACAGAAATTGCATCCGAATTTAATACAAAAGGCAAAATGCCGACTTAAGTACAAAGGGACTGACACTCTCACTTTCTACGATTTGAACCTCTCCTGTGAGTCCAGTTTTAGATTCCGATGTTTCACTTCATGTTTACTGTATCCCTTGGACCTTCTTATTGACGATGAAACACAGAAATTGCATCCGAATTTAATACAAAAGGCACAATGCCGACATAAGTACAAGAGGACTTACACTCTCACTTTCTATGATTTGAACCTCTCCAATGAGTCCAGTTTTAGATTCCGATACTTCACTTCAGGTTTACTGTATACCTTGCACCTTGTAATTGACGATGAAACACCGAAATTGCATCCTAATTTAATACAAATGGCACAACGCCGACCTAAGTACAACAGGACTGACACTCTCACTTTCTACGATTTGAACCTCTCCTTTGAGTACAGTTTTAGATTCCGATGCTTCACTTCAGATTTACTGTATACCTTGCACGTTCTTATTGACGATGGAAGACAGAAATTGCATCCGAATTTAATACAAAAGGCACAATGCCGACTTAAGTAAAAGAGGACTGACACTCTAACATTCTATGATTTGAACCTCTCCTGTGAGTCCAGTTTTAGATTCCGATGCTTCACTTCAGGTTTACTGTATCCCTTCGTCCTTCTTATTGACGGTGACACACGGAAATTGCATCAGAATTTAATACAAATGGCACAGTGCCGATTTAAGTACAAGAGGACTGACACTCTCACTTTCCATGATTTGAACCTGTCCTGTGAGTCCAGTTTTAGATTCCGATGCTTCACTTTCGGTTTACTGTACACCTTGCACCTTCTTATTGACGATGAAACACAGAAATTGCATCCGAATTTAATACAAAAGGCAAAATGACGACATAAGTAGAAGAGGACAAACACTCTCACTTTCTACGATTTGAACCTCTCCTGTGAGTCCAGTTTTAGATTTCGATGCTTCACTTCAGGTTTACTGTATCCCTTGGACCTTCTTATTGACGGTGAAACACAGAAATTGCATCCGAATTTAATACAAAAGGCACAATGCCGACGTAAGTACAAGAGATCTTACACTCTCACTTTCTATAATTTGAACCTCTCCTGTGAGTCCAGTTTTAGATTCCGATGCTTCACTTCAGGTTTAATGTATACCTTGCACCTTCTAATTGACGATGGAACACAGAAATAGCATCCGAACTTAATACAACTGGCACAACGCCGACATAAGTACAACACGACTGACACTCTCACTTTATACGATTTGAACCTCTCCTTTGAGTCCAGTTTTAGATTCCGATGCTTCAATTCAGATTTACTGTATACCTTGCACGTTCTTATTGACGATGGAAGACAGAAATTGCATCCGAATTTAATACAAAAGGCACAATGCCGACTTAAGTACAAGAGGACTGACACTCTCACTTTCCACGATGTGAACCCCTCCTGTGAGTCCAGTTTTAGATTCCGATGCTTCACTTCAGGTTTACTGTATACCTTGCACCTTCCTATTGACGGTTAAACACAGAAATTGCATCGGAATTAAATTCAAAAGGCACAATGCCGACTTAAGTACAAGAGGACCGACACTCTAACTGTCTATGATTTGAACCTCTCCTGTGAGTCCAGTTTTAGATTCCGATGCTTCAGTTCAGGTTTACTGTATCCCTTGGACCTTCTTACTGACGATGAAACACAGAAATTGCATCCGAATTTAATACAAAAGTCACAATACCGACTTAAGTACAAGAGGAATGACACTCTAACTCTCAATGATTTGAACCTCTCCTGTGAGTCCAGTTTTAGATTTCGATGCTTCACTTCAGGTTTACTGTATCCCTTGACCTTCTTATTGACGATTAAACACAGAAATTTCATCCGAATTTAATACAAAAGGCACAATGCCGACTTAAGTACAAGAGGACTGACACTCTTACTTTCTATGATTTGAACCTCTCCTGTGAGTCCAGTTACAGATTCCGATGGTTTATTTCAGGTTTACTGTATCCCTTGCCCCTTCTTATCGACGATGACACACTGATATTGCATCCGAATTTAATACAAAAGGCACAATGCCGACATAAGTAAAGGAGGACTGACACTCTCACTTTCTCTGATTTGAACCTCTCCTGTGAGTCCAGTTTTAGATTCCGATGCTTCACTTCAGGTTTACTGTATACCTTGCACCTTCTAATTGACGATGAAACACAGAAATTGCATCCGAATTTAATACAAATGGCACAACGCCGACATAAGTACAACAGGACTGACATTCTCACTTTCTACGATTTGAACCTTCCTTTGAGTCCAGTTTTAGATTCCGATGCTTCACTTCAGAGTTACTGTATACCTTGCACGTTCTTATTGACGATGGAACACAGAAATTGCATCCGAATTTAATACAAAAGGCACAATGCCGACTTAAGTACAAGAGGACTGACACTCTCACTTTCTAAGATTTGAACCTCTCCTGTGAGTCCAGTTTTAGATTCCGATGCTTCACTTTAGGTTTACTGTATACCTAGCTTCTTCTTATTGACGATGAAACACTTAAATTGCATCGAATTTAATACAAAAGGCACAATGCGGACTTAAGTACAAGAGCACTGACACTCTCACTTTCTACGATTTGAACCTCTCCTGTGAGTCCAGTTTTAGATTCTGATGCTTCACTTCAGGTTTACAGTATCCCTTGTACCTTCTTAATGACGATGAAACACAGAAATTACATCCGAATTTAATACAAAAGGCACAATGCCGACTTAAATACAAGAGGACTGACACTCTCACTTTCTACGATTTGAACCTCTCCTTTGAGTCCCGTTTCAGATTCCGATGCTTCACTTCACGTTTACTGTATCCCTTGGACCTTCTTATTAACGATGAAACACAGATATTGCATCCGAATTTAATATAAATTTCACAATGCCGACTTAAGTACCAGAGGACTGACACTCTCACTTTCTATGATTTGATCCTCTCCTGTGAGTCCAGTTTTAGATTCCGATGCTTCACTTCAGGTTTACTGTATCCCTTGGACATTCTTATTGACGATGAAACACAGAAATTGCATCCGAATTTAATACAAAAGGCACAATGCCAACTTAAGTACTCGAGGACAGACACACTCACTTTCTACGATTTTAACCTCTCCTGTGAGTCCAGTTTTTGATTCCGATGCTTCACTTCAGGTTTACTGTATCCCTTGGACCTTCTTATTGACGATCAAACACCGAAATTACATCCGAATTTAATACAAAAGGCACATTGCCGACTTAAGTACAAGAGGACTGACACTCTAACATTGTATGCTTTGAACTTCTCCTGTGAGTCCAGTTTTAGTTTCCGATGCTTCACTTCAAGTTTACTGTATACCTTGGACCTTCTTATTGACGATGAAACACAGAAATTGCATCCGAATTTAATACAAAAGGCACAATGCCGACTTAAGTAGAAGATGACTGGCACTGTCACATTCTATGATTTGAACCTCTCCTGTGAGTCCAATTTTAAAATTCCGATGCTTCACTTCAAGTTTACTGTATATCTTGCACCTTCTTATTGACGATGAATCACAGAAATTCCACCCGAAATTAACACAAAAGGCACAATGCCGACTTAAGTACAAGAGGACTGACACTCTCACTTTCTACGATTTTAACCCTTTCCTGTGAGTCCAGTTTTAGATTCCGATGCTTCACTTCAGGTTTACTGTATCCCTTGGACCTTCTTATTGACGATGAAACACAGAAATTACATCCGAATTTAATAGAAAATTCACATTGCCGACTTAAGTACAAGAGGACTGACACTCTAACTATCTATGCTTTGAACCTCTCATGTGAGTCCAGTTTTAGATTCCGATGGTTCACTTCAAGTTTACTGTATACCTTGGTCCTTCTTATTGACGATGAGACACAGAGTTTGCATCCCAATTTAATACAAAAGGCACAATGCCGACTTAAGTACAGGAGGACTGACACACTCACTTTCTACGATTTGAACCTCTCCTTTGAGTCCAGTTTCAGATTCCGATGCTTCAGTTCACGTTTACTGTAACCCTTGGACCTTCTTATTGACGATGAAAGACAGATGTTGCATCCGAATTTAATATAAATTTCACAATGCCGACTTAGGTACCAGAGGACTGACACTCTCACTTTCTATGATTTGATCCTCTCCTGTGAGTCCAGTTTTAGATTCCAATGCTTCACTTCAGGTTTACTGTATCTCTTGGACCTTCTTATTGACGATGAAACACAGAAATTGCATCCGAATATAATACAAAAGGCACAATGCCGACTTAAGTACACGAGGACAGACACTCTCACTTTCTACGATTTTAACCTCTCCTGTGAGTCCAGTTATTGATTCCGATGCTTCACTTCAGGTTTACTGTATAACCTGCACCTTCTTATTGACGACGAAACACAGAAATTGGATCCGAATTTAATGCAAAAGGCACAATGCCGACTTAAGTAAAAGAGGACTGACACTGTCACTTTCTATGATTTTAACCTCTCCTGTGAGTCCACTTTTTGATTACGATCCTTCACTTCAGGTTTATTGTATACCTTGCACCTTCTTATTGACGATGAATAAAAGAAATTGCATCTGAAATTAATACAAAAGGCACAATGCCGGCATAAGTACAAGAGGACTGACACTCTCCCTTTCAACGATTTGAACCTCTCCTGTGAGTCCATTTTTAGATTCCGATGCTTCACTTCAGGTTGACTGTATCCCTTGGACCTTCTTATTGACGATGAAACACAGAAATTGCATCCGAATTTAATACAAATGGCACAACGCCGACTTAAGTACCAGAGGATTGACACTCCCACTTTCTAAGATTTGAGCCCCTCCTGTGAGTCACTTATAGATTCCGATGCTTCACTTCTGGTTTACTGTATCCCTTGGACCTTCTATTGACGATGAAACTCATAAATTGCATCCGAATATCATACAAATGGCAAAATGCCGACTTAAGCACAAGAGGACGGACACTCTCACTTTCTACGATTTGAACCTCTCCTGTGAGTCCAGTTTCAGATTCCGATGCTTCACTTCAGGTTTACTGTATCCCTTGGACCTTCTTATTGACGATGAAACACAGAAATTGCATCCGAATTTAATACAAAAGGCACAAAGCCGTCTTCAGTACACGAGGACAGACACTCTCACTTTCTACGATTTTAACATCTCCTGTGAGTCCAGTTTTTGATTCCGATGCTTCACTTCAGGATTACTGTAAACCCTGCACCTTCTTATTGACGATGAAACACAGATATTGCAACCGAATTTCATACAAAAGGCACAATGCCGACTTAAGTAAAAGAGGACTGACACTGTCACTTTCTATGATTTTAACCTCTCCTGTGAGTCCAATTTTAAATTTCCGATGCTTCACTTCAGGTTTACTGTATACCTTGCACCTTCTTATTGACGATGAATCACAGAAAATGCGTCCGAAATTAACACAAAAAGCACAATGCCGACATAAGTACAAGAGGACTGACACTCTCACTTTCTATGATTTGATCCTCTCCTGTGAGTCCAGTTTTAGATTCCGATGCTTCACTTCAGGTTTACTGTATCCCTTGCACCTTCTAATTATGGATGAAACAGTGAAATTGCATCCGAATTTAATACAATAGGCACAATGCCGACTTAAGTAAAAGAGGACTGACACTCTCACTTTCTACGATATGAACCTCTCCGTTGAGACCAGTTTTACATTCCGATGCTTCACTTCAGGTTTACTGTATACCTTGCTCCTTCTTATTGACGATGAAGCACAGAAATTGCATTCGAATTTAATACAAAAATCAAATTGCCGACTTAAGTACAAGAGGACTGACACTCTCTCTTTCTACGACTTAAACCTCTCCTGTGAGTCCAGTTTTAGATTCCGATGCTTCACTTCAGGTTTACTGTACACCTTGCACCTTCTAATTGACGATGAAACACAGAAATGGCATACGAATTTAATACAAATGGCACAACGCCGACTTAAGTACAAGAGGTCTGACACTCTCACTTTCTAAGATTTGAACCTCTCCTGTGAGTCCAGTTATAGATTCCGATGCTTCACTTCCGGTTTACTGTATCCCTTGGACCTTCTTATTGACGATGAAACACAGAGTTTGCATCCGAATTTAATACAAAAGGCACAATGCATATTTAAGTACAAGAGGACTGACACTCTCACTTTCTACGATTTGAACCCATCCTGTGAGTCCAGTTTTAGATTCCGATGCTTCACTTCAGGTTATCTGTATCCCTTGTACATTATTAATGACGATGAAACACAGAAATTATATCCGAATTTAATACAAAAGGCACAATGCCGACTTAAGTACAAGAGGACTGACACTCTAACTTTCTATGATTTGAACCTCTCCTGCGAGTCCAGTTTTAGATTCCGATGCTTCACTTCAGGTTTACTGTACACCTTGCACCTTCTTATTGACGATGAAACACAGAAATTGCATCCGAATTTAATACAAAATGCAAAATGACGACATAAGTAGAAGAGGACTAACACTGTCACTTTCTACGATTTGAACCTCTCCTGTGAGTCCAGTTTTAGATTCCGATGCTTCACTTCAGGTTTGCTGTATCCCTTGGACCTTCTTATTGACGATGAAACACAGAAATTGCATCCGAATTTAATACAAAAGGCACAATGCCGACGTAAGTACAAGAGGATTTACACTCTCACTTTCTATGATTTGAACCTCTCCTGTGAGTCCAGTTTTAGATTCCGATGCTTCACTTCAGGTTTACAGTATACCTTGCACCTTCTAATTGACGATGAAACACAGAAAAAGCATCCGAATGTAATACAACTGGCACAACGCCGACATAAGTGCAACAGGACTGACACTCTCACTTTCCGCGATTTGAACCTCTCCTTTGAGTTCAGTTTTAGATTCCGATGCTTCAATTCAGATTTACTGTATACCTTGCACGTTCTTTTTGACGGTGGAAGACAGAAATTGCATCCGAATTTAATACAAAAGGCACAATGCCGACTTAAGTACAAGAGGACTGACACTCTCAGTTTCTACGATTTGAACCCCACCTGTGAGTCCAGTTTTTGATTCCGATGCTTCACTTCAGGATTACTGTAAACCCTGCACCTTCTTATTGACGATGAAACACAGATATTGCACCCGAATTTCATACAAAAGGCACAATGCCGACTTAAGTAAAAGAGGACTGACACTGTCACTTTCTATGATTTTAACCTCTCCTGTGAGTCCAATTTTAAATTTCCGATGCTTCACTTCAGGTTTACTGTATACCTTGCACCTTCTTATTGACGATGAATCACAGAAATTGCGTCCGAAATTAACACAAAAAGCACAATGCCGACATAAGTACAAGAGGACTGACACTCTCACTTTCTATGATTTGATCCTCTCCTGTGAGTCCAGTTTTAGATTCCGATGCTTCACTTCAGGTTTACTGTATCCCTTGCACCTTCTAATTATGGATGAAACAGTGAAATTGCATCCGAATTTAATACAATAGGCACAATGCCGACTTAAGTAAAAGAGGACTGACACTCTCACTTTCTACGATTTGAACCTCTCCGTTGAGACCAGTTTTAGATTCCGATGCTTCACTTCAGGTTTACTGTATACCTTGCTCCTTCTTATTGACGATGAAGCACAGAAATTGCATTCGAATTTAATACAAAAATCAAATTGCCGACTTAAGTACAAGAGGACTGACACTCTCTCTTTCTACGACTTAAACCTCTCCTGTGAGTCCAGTTTTAGATTCCGATGCTTCACTTCAGGTTTACTGTATCCCTTGGACCTTCTTATTGACGATGAAACACAGAAATTGCATCCGAATTTAATACAAAAGGCACAATGCCGACGTAAGTACAAGAGGACTTACACTCTCACTTTCTATGATTTGAACCTCTCCTGTGAGTCCAGTTTTAGATTCCGATGCTTCACTTCAGGTTTACTGTATACCTTGCACCTTCTAATTGACGATGAAACACAGAAATAGCATCCGAATTTAATACAACTGGCACAACGCCGACATAAGTGCAACAGGACTGACACTCTCACTTTCTACGATTTGAACCTCTCCTTTGAGTTCAGTTTTAGATTCCGATGCTTCAATTCAGATTTACTGTATACCTTGCACGTACTTTTTGACGGTGGAAGACAGAAATTGCATCCGAATTTAATACAAAAGGCACAATGCCGACTTAAGTACAAGAGGACTGACACTCTCAGTTTCTACGATTTGAACCCCACCTGTGAGTCCAGTTTTAGATTCCGATGCTTCACTTTAGGTTTACTGTATACCTTGCACCTTCCTATTGACAGTGAAACACAGAAATTGCATCGGAACTAAATTCAAAAGGCACAATGCCGACTTAAGTACAAGAGGACCGACACTCTAACTGTCTATGATTTGAACCTCTCCTGTGAGTCCAGTTTTAGATTCCGATGCTTCAGTTCAGCTTTACTGTATCCCTTGGCCTTTCTTATTGACGATGAAACACAGAAATTGCATCCGAATTTAATACAAAAGTCGCAATACCGACTTAAGTACAAGAGGAATGACACTCTAATACTCAATGATTTGAACCTCTCCTGTGAGTTTAGTTTTAGATTCTGATGCTTCACTTTAGGTTTACTGTATCCCTTGGACCTTCTTAATGACGATAAAACACAGAGTTTGCATCCGAATTTAATACAAAAGGCACAATGCCGACTTAAGTACAAGAGGACTGACACTCTCACTTTCTATGATTTGAACCTCTCCTGTGAGTCCAGTTTTAGATTCCGAGGCTTCACTTCAGGTTTACTGTATACCTTGCACCTTCGTATTGACGATTAAACACAGAAATTTCATCCGAATTTAATACAAAAGGCACAATGCCGACTTAAGTACAAGAGGACTGACACTCTCACTTTCTATGATTTGAACCTCTCCTGTGAGTCCAGTTACAGAATCCGATGCTTTATTTCAGGTTTACTGTATCCCTTGCTCCTTCTTATCGACGATGACACACAGATATTGCATCCGAATTTAATACAAAAGGCACAATGCCGACATAAGTAAAAGAGGACTGACACTCTCACTTTTTATAATTTGAACCTCTCCTGTGAGTCCAGTTTTAGATTCCGATGCTTCACTTTAGGTTTACTGTATCCCTTGGACCTTCTTATTGACGATGAAACACAGAAAATGCATCCGAATTTAATACCAAAGGCACGATGCCGACATAAGTACAAGAGGACTTACACTCTCACTTTCTCTGATTTGAACCTTTCCTGTGAGTCCAGTTTTAGATTCCGATGCTTCACTTCAGGTTTACTGTATACCTTGCACCTTCTAATTGACGATGAAACACAGAAATTGCATCCGAATTTAATACAAATGGCACAACGCCGACATAAGTACAACAGGACTGACACTCTCACTTTCTAAGATTTGAACCTTCCTTTGAGTCCAGTTTTAGATTCCGATGCTTCACTTCAGAGTTACTGTATACCTTGCACGTTCTTATTGACGATGGGACACCGAAATTGCATCCGAATTTAATACAAGAGGCAGAATGCCGACTTAAGTACAAGAGGACTGACACTCTCACTTTCTAAGATTTGAACCTCTCCTGTGAGTCCAGTTTTAGATTCCGATGCTTCACTTCAGGTTTACTGTATACCTAGCACCTTCTTATTGACGATGAAACACTTAAATTGCGTCGAATTTAATACAAAAGGCACAATGCAGACTTAAGTACAAGGGCACTGACACTCTCACTTTCTACGATTTGAACCTCTCCTGTGAGTCCAGTTTTAGATTCCGATGCTTCACTTCAGGTTTACTGTATCCCTTGTACCTTCTTAATGACGATGAAACACAGAAATTACATCCGAATTTAATACAAAAGGCACAATGCCGACATAAGAACAAGAGGACTGACACTCTAACTTTCTATGACTTGAACCTCTCCTGCGAGTCCAGTTTTAGATTCCGATGCTTCACTTCAGGTTTACTGTATACCTTGCACCTTCTTATTGACGATGAAACATAGAAATTGCATCCGAATGTAATCCAAAAGGCAAAATGCCGACTTAAGTACAAGAGGACTGACACCATCACTTTCTACGATTTGAACCTCTCCTGTGAGTCCAGTTTTAGATTCCGATGCTTCACTTCATGTTTACTGTATACCTTGGTCCTTCTTAATGACGATGAAACGTAGAGTTTGCATCCGAATTTAATACAAAAGGCACAATGCCGACTTAAATACAAGAGGACTGACACTCTCACTTTCTACGATTTGAACCTCTCCTTTGAGTCCAGTTTCAGATTCCGATGCTTCACTTCACGTTTACTGTATCCCTTGGACCTTCTTATTGACGATGAAACACAGATATTGCATCCGAATTTAATATAAATTTTACAATGCCGACTTAAGTACCAGAGGATTGACACTTTCACTTTCTACGATTTGATCCTCTCCTGTGAGTCCAGTTTTAGATTCCGATGCTTCACTTCAGGTTTACTGTATCCCTTGGACCTTCTTATTGACGATGAAACACAGAAATTACATACGAATTTAATACAAAAGGCACATTGCCGACTTAAGTACAAGACGACTGACACTCTCACTTTCTACGATTTTAACCCTTTCCTGTGAGTCCAGTTTTAAATTCCGATGCTTCACTTCAGGTTTACTGTATCCCTTGGACCTTCTTATTGACGATGAAACACAGAAATTACATCCGAATTTAATAGAAAACGCACATTGCCGACTTAAGTACACGAGGACAGACACGCTCACTTTCTACGATTTTAACCTCTCCTGTGAATCCAGTTATTGATTCCGATGCTTCACTTCAGGTTTACTGTATAACCTGCACCTTCTTATTGACGATGAAACACAGAAATTGGATCCGAATTTAATGCAAAAGGCACAATGCCGACTTAAGTAAAAGAGGACTGACACTGTCACTTTCTATGATATGAACCTCTCCTATGAGTCCACTTTATGATTACGATCCTTCACTTCAGGTTTATTGTATACCTTGCACCTTCTTATTGACGATGAATAAAAGAAATTGCATCTGAAATTAATACAAAAGGCACAATGCCGGCATAAGTACAAGAGGACTGAAACTCTCCCTTTCAACGATTTGAACCTCTCCTGTGAGCCCATTTTTAGATTCCTATGCTTCACTTCAGGTTGACTGTATCCCTTGGACCTTCTTATTGACGATGAAACACAGAAATGGCATCCGAATTTAATACAAATGGCACAACGCCGACTTAAGTACCAGAGGACTGACACTCCCACTTTCTAAGAATTGAACCCCATTTGTGAGTCACTTATAGATTCCGATGCTTCACTTCTGGTTTACTGTATCCCTTGGACCTTCTATTGACGATGAAACTCATAAATTGCATCCGAATTTCATACAAATGGCAAAATGCCGACTTAAGTACAAGAGGACGGACACTCTCACTTTTTACGATTTGAACCTCTCCTGTGAGTCCATTTTTAGATTCCGATGCTTCACTTCAGGTTTACTGTATCCCTTGGACCTTCTTATTGACGATGAAACACAGAAATAGCATCCGAATTTAATACAAAAGGCACAATGCCCACTTAAGTACAAGAGGACTGACATTCTAACTCTCTTCGATTTGAACCTCTCCTATGAGTCCACTTTTAGATTCCGATGCTTCACTTCAGGTTTACTGTATCCCTTGGACCTTCTTATTGACGATGAAACACAGAAATTACATCCGAATTTAATACAAAAGGCTCAACGCCGACTTAAGTAAAGGAGGACTGACACTCAAACATTCTGTGATTTGAACCTCTCCTGTGAGTCCAGTTTTAGATTCCGATGCTTCACTTCAGGTTTACTGTATACCTTCACCTTCTTATTGACGATGAATCACAGAAATTGCATCCGAAATTAACACAAAAGGCACAATGCTGACTTAAGTACAAGAGGCCTGACACTCTCACTTTCTACGAATTTAACCTCTCCTGTGAGTCCAGTTTTAGATTCCGATGCTTCACTTCAGGTTTACTGTATCCCTTGGACCTTCTTATTGACGATGAAACACAGAAATTACATCCGAATGTAATAGAAAAGGCACATTGCCGACTTAAGTACAAGAGGACTGACACTCTAACTTTCTATGCTTTGAACCTCTCATGTGAGTCCTGTTTTAGATTCCGATGCTTCACTTCAAGTTTACTGTATACCTTGGTCCTTCTTATTGACGATGAAACACAGAGTTTGCATCCCAATTTAATACAAAAGGCACAATGCCGACTTACGTACAAGAGGACTGACACTCTCACTTTCTACGATTTTAACCTCTCCTGTGAGTCCAGTTATTGATTAAGATGCTTCACTTAAGGTTACTATATAACCTGCAACTTCTTATTGCCGATGAAACACAGAAATTGGATCCGAATTTAATGCAAAAGGCACAATGCCGACTTAAGTAAAAGAGGACTGACACTGTCACTTTCTATGATTTGAACCTCTCCTGTGAGTCCACTTTTTGATTACGATCCGTCACTTCAGGTTTACTGTATACCTTGCACCTTCTTATTGACGATGAATACAAGAAATTGCATCTGAAATTAATACAAAAGGCACAATGCCGGCATAAGTACAGGAGGACTGACACTCTCCCTTTCTACGATTTGAAACTCTCCTGTGAGTTCATTTTTAGTTTCCGATGCTTAACTTTAGGTTGACTGTATCCCTTGGACCTTCTTATTGACGATGAAACACAGAAATTGCTTCCGATTTTAATAGAAATGGCACAACGCCGACTTAAGTACCAGAGGACTGACACTCCCACTATCTAAGATTTAAACCCCTCCTGTGAGTCAGTTATAGATTCCGATGCTTCACTTCTGGTTTACTGTATCCCTTGGACCTTCTATTGACGATGAAACACATAAATTGCATCCGAATTTAATACAAATGGCAAAATGCCGACTTAAGTACAAGAGGACACACACTCTCACTTTCTACGATTTGAACCTCTCCTGTGAGTCCAGTTTACATTCCGATGCTTCACTTCAGGTTTACTGTATCCCTTGGACCGTCTTATTGACGATGAAACACAGAAATTGCATCCGAATTTAATACAAAAGCACAATGCCGACTTAAGTAAAAGAGGACATACACTGTCACTTTCTACGATTTGAACCTCTCCTGTGAGTCCAGTTTTAGATTCCGATGCTTCACTTCAGGTTTACTGTATACCTTGCACCTTCTTATTGACGATGAAACATAGAAATTGCATCCGAATTTAATACAAAAGGCAAAATGCCGATTTAAGTACAAGAGGACTGACACTCTCACTTTCTACAATTTGAACCTCTCCTGTGAGTCTAGTTTTAGATTCCGATGCTTCACTTCAGGTTTACTGTATCCCTTGGACCTTCTTATTGACGATGAATCACAGAAATTGCATCCGAGTTTAATACAAAAGGCACAATGCCGACTTAAGTAAAAGAGGACTGGCACTGTCACATTCTATGATTTGAACCTCTCCTGTGAGTCCAATTTTGAAATTCCGATGCTTCACTTCAGGTTTACTGTATACCTTGCACCTTCGTATTGACGATGAATCACAGAAATTGCATCCGAAATTAACACAAAAGGCACAATGCTGACTTAAGTACAAGAGGACTGACACTCTCACTTTCTACGATTTAAACCCTTTCCTGTAAGTCCAGTTTTAGATTCCGATGCTTCACTTCATTTTTACTGTATCCCTTGGACCTTCTTACTGACGATGAAACACAGAAATTACATCCGAATTTAATACAAAAGGCACATTGCCGACTTAAGTACAAGAGGACTGACACTCTAACTTTCTATGCTTTGAACCTCTCATGTGAGTCCAGTTTTAGATTCCGATGCTTCACTTCAAGTTTACTGTATACCTTGGTCATTTTTGCTGACGATGAAACACAGAGTTTGCATCCCAATTTAATACAAAAGGCACAATGCCGACTTAAGTACCAGAGGACTGACACTCTCACCTTCTATGATTTGAACCTCTCCTGTGAGTCCACTTTTTGATTACGATCGGTCACTTTAGGTTTACTGTATACCTTGCACCTTCTTATTGACGATGAATAAAAGAAATTGCATCTGAAATTAATACAAAAGGCACAATGCCGGCATAAGTACAAGAGGACTGACACTCTCCCTTTCTACGATTTGAACCTCTCCTGTGAGTCCATTTTTAGATTCCGATGCTTTACTTCAGGTTGTCTGTATCCCTTGGACCTTCTTATTGACGATGAAACACAGAAATTGCATCCGAATTTAATACAAATGGCACAACGCCGACTTAAGTAAAAGAGGACTGACACTCCCACTTTCTAAGATTTGAACCCCTCCTGTGAGTCACTTATAGATTCCAATGCTTCACTTCTGGTTTATTGTATCCCTTGGACCATCTATTGACGATCAAACACATAAATTGCATCCGAATTTAATACAAATGGCAAAATGCCGACTTAAGTACAAGAGGACGGACACTCTCACTTTCTACGATTTGAACCTCTCCTGTGAGTCCAGTTTTAGATTCCGATGCTTCACTTCAGGTTTACTGTATCCCTTGGACCTTCTTATTGACGATGAAACACAGAAATTGCATCCGAATTTAATACAAAAGGCACAATGCCGACTTCAGTACACGAGGACAGACACTCTCACTTTCTACGATTTTAACATCTCCTGTGAGTCCAGTTTTTGATTCCGATGCTTCACTTCAGGTTTACTGTATACCCTGCACCTTCTTATTGACGATGAAACACAGAAATTGGATCCGAATTTCATACAAAAGGCACAATACTGACTTAAGTAAAAGAGGACTGACACTGTCACTTTCTATGATTTGAACCTCTCCTGTGAGTCCAATTTTAAATTTCCGATGCTTCACTTCAGGTTTACTGTATACCTTGCACCTTCTTATTGACGATGAATCACAGAAATTGCGTCCAAAATTAACACAAAAACAAAATTCCGACTTAAGTACAAGAGGACTGACACTCTCACTTTCTATGGTTTGATCCTCTCCTGTGAGTCCAGTTTTAGATTCCGATGCTTCACTTCAGGTTTACTGTATCCCTTGGACCTTCTTATTGACGATGAAACACAGAAATTGCATCCGAATTGAATTCAAAATGCACAATGCCGACTTAAGTAAAAGAGGACTGACACTCTAACTTTCTATGATTTGAACCTCTCCTGTGAGTCCATTTTTAGATACCGATGCTTCACTTCAGGTTTACTGTATCCCTTGGACCTTCTTATTGACGATGAAACACAGAAATAGCATCCGAATTTAATACAAAAGGCACAATGCCCACTTAAGTACAAGAGGACTGACATTCTAACACTCTTCGATTTGAACTTCTCCTGTGAGTCCACTTTTAGATTCCGATGCTTCACTTCAGGTTTACTGTATCCCTTGGACCTTCTTGTTGACGATGAAACACAGAAATTACATCCGAATTTAATACAAAAGGCACAATGCCGACTTAAGTACAAGATGACTGACACACTAACTTACTATGATTTGAACCTCTCCTGCGAGTCCAGTTTTAGATTCCGATGCTTCACTTCAGGTTTACTCTATACCTTGCACCTTCTTATTGACGATGAATCACAGAAATTGCATCCGAAATTAACACAAAAGGCACAATGCTGACTTAAGTACAAGAGGACTGACACTCTCACTTTCTACGAATTTAACCTCTCCTGTGAGTCCAGTTTTAGATTCCGATGCTTCACTTCAGGTTTACTGTATCCCTTGGACCTTCTTACTGACGATGAAACACAGAAATTACATCCGAATTTAATAGAAAAGGAACATTGCCGACATAAGTACATGAGGACTGACACTCTAACTTTCTATGCTTTGAACCTCTCATGTGAGTCCAGTATTAGATTCCGATGCTTCACTTCAAGTTTACTGTATACCTTGGTCCTTCTTATTGACGATGAAACACAGAGTTTGCATCCCAATTTAATACAAAAGGCACAATGCCGACTTAAGTACAAGAGGACTGACACTCTCACTTTCTACGATTTGAACCTCTCCTTTGAGTCCAGTTTCAGATTCCGATGCTTCACTACACGTTTACTGTATCCCTTGGACCTTCTTATTGACGATGAAACACAGATATTGCATCAGAATATAATATAAATTTCACAATGCCGACTTAAGTACCACAGGACTGACACTCTCACTTTCTGTGATTTGATTTTCTCCTGTGAGTCCAGTTTTAGATTTCGATGCTTCACTTCAGGTTTACTCTATACCTTGCACCTTCTTATTGACGATGAAACACAGAAATTGCATCCGAATTGAATTCAAAATGCACAATGCCGACTTAAGTAAAAGAGGACTGACACTCTAACTTTCTATGATTTGAACCTCTCCTGTGAGTCCATTTTTAGATACCGATGCTTCACTTCAGGTTTACTGTATCCCTTGGACCTTCTTATTGACGATGAAACACAGAAATAGCATCCGAATTTAATACAAAAGGCACAATGCCCACTTAAGTACAAGAGGACTGACATTCTAACACTCTTCGATTTGAACTTCTCCTGTGAGTCCACTTTTAGATTCCGATGCTTCACTTCAGGTTTACTGTATCCCTTGGACCTTCTTGTTGACGATGAAACACAGAAATTACATCCGAATTTAATACAAAAGGCACAATGCCGACTTAAGTACAAGATGACTGACACACTAACTTACTATGATTTGAACCTATCCTGCGAGTCCAGTTTTAGATTCCGATGCTTCACTTCAGGTTTACTCTATACCTTGCACCTTCTTATTGACGATGAATCACAGAAATTGCATCCGAAATTAACACAAAAGGCACAATGCTGACTTAAGTACAAGAGGACTGACACTCTCACTTTCTACGAATTTAACCACTCCTGTGAGTCCAGTTTTAGATTCCGATGCTTCACTTCAGGTTTACTGTATCCCTTGGACCTTCTTACTGACGATGAAACACAGAAATTACATCCGAATTTAATAGAAAAGGAACATTGCCGACATAAGTACATGAGGACTGACACTCTAACTTTCTATGCTTTGAACCTCTCATGTGAGTCCAGTATTAGATTCCGATGCTTCACTTCAAGTTTACTGTATACCTTGGTCCTTCTTATTGACGATGAAACACAGAGTTTGCATCCCAATTTAATACAAAAGGCACAATGCCGACTTAAGTACACGAGGACAGACACTCTCACATTCTACGATTTTAACCTCTACTGTGAGTCCAGTTATTGATTCCGATGCTTCACTTCAGGTTTACTGTATAACCTGCACCTTCTTATTGACGATGAAACACAGATATTGGATCCGAATTTAATGCAAAAGGCACAATGCCGACTTAAGTAAAAGAGGACTGACACTGTCACTTTCTATGATTTGAACCTCTCCTGTGGGTCCACTTTTGATTACGATCCTTCACTTCAGGCTTCCTGTATACCTTGCACCTTCTTATTGACGATGAATAAAAGAAATTGCATCTGAAAATAATACAAAAGGCACAATGCCGGCATAAGTACAAGAGGACTGACACTCCCTTTCTACGATTTGAACCTCTCCTGTGAGTCCATTTTTAGATGCCGATGCTTCACTTTAGGTTGACTGTATCCCTTGGACCTTCTTATTGACGATGAAACACAGAAATTGCATCCGAATTTAATACAAATGGCACAACGCCGACTTAAGTACCAGAGGACTGACACTCCAACTTTCTAAGATTTAAACCCCTCCTGTGAGTCAGTTATAGATTCCGATGCTTCACTTCTGGTTTACTGTATCCCTTGGACCTTCTATTGACGATGAAACACATAAATTGCATCCGAATTTAATACAAATCGCAAAATGCCGACTTAAGTACAAGAGGACACACACTCTCACTTTCTACGATTTGAACCTCTCCTGTGAGTCCAGTGTTAGATTCCGATGCTTCACTTCAGGTTTACTGTATCCCTTGGACCTTCTTATTGACGATGAAACACAGAAATTGCATCCGAATTTAGTACAAAAGGCACAATGCCGACTTCAGTACACGAGGACAGACACTCTCACTTTCTACGATTTTAACATCTCCTGTGAGTCCAGTTTTTGATTCCGATGCTTCACTTCAGGTTTACTGTATACCCTGCACCTTCTTATTGACGATGAAACACAGAAATTGGATCCGAATTTCATACAAAAGGCAGAATGCCGACTTAAGTAAAAGAGGACTGACACTGTCACTTTCTATGATTTGAACCTCTCCTGTGAGTCCAATTTTAAAATTCCGATGCTTCACTTCAGGTTTACTGTATACCTTGCACCTTCTTATTGACGATGAAACATAGAAATTGCATCCGAGTTTAATACAAAAGGCACAATGCCGTCTTAAGTAAAGGAGGACTGACACTCAAACATTCTATGATTTGAACCTCTCCTGTGTATCCAGTTTTAGATTCCGATGCTTCACTTCAGGTTTACTGTATACCTTGCGCCTTCTTATTGACGATGAAACATAGAAATTGCATCCGAATTTAATACAAAAGGCAAAATGCCGACTTAAGTACAAGAGGACTGACACTCACACTTTCTACGATTTGAACCTCTCCAGTGAGTCCAGTTTTAGATTCCAATGCTTCACTTCAGGTTTACTGTATCCCTTGGACCTTCTTATTGACGATGAAACACAGAAATTGCATCCGAATTTAATACAAAAGGCACAATGCCGACTTATGTAAAAGAGGACTGGCACTGTCACATTCTATAATTTGAACCTCTCCTGTGAGTCCAATTTTGAAATTCCGATGCTTCACTTCAGGTTTACTGTATACCTTGCACCTTCTTATTGACGATGAATCACAGAAATTGCATCCGAAATTAACACAAAAGGCACAATGCCGACTTAAGTACAAGAGGACTGACACTCTCACTTTCTATGATTTTAACCCTTTCCTGTGAGTCCAGTTTTAGATTCCTATGCTTCACTTCAGGTTTACTGTATCCCTTGGACTTTCTTATTGACGATGAAACACAGAAATTACATCCGAATTTAATAGAAAAGGCACATTGCCAACTTAAGTACAAGAGGACTGACACTCTAACTTTCTATGCTTTGAACCTCTCATGTGAGTCCAGTTTTAGATTCCGATGCTTCACTTCAAGTTTACTGTATACCTTGGTCCTTCTTATTGACGATGAAACACAGAGGTTGCATCCCAATTTAATACAAAAGGCACAATGCCGACTTAAGTACCAGAGGACTGACACTCTCACTTTCTACGATTTGAACCTCTCCTTTGAGTCCAGTTTCAGATTCCGATGCTTCACTTCACGTTTACTGTATCCCTTGGACCTTCTTATTGACGATGAAACACAGATATTGCATCCGAATTTAATATGAATTTCACAATGCCGACTTAAGTACCAGAGGACTGACACTCTCACTTTCTACGATTTGAACCTCTCCTGAGAGTCCAGTTTTAGATTCCGATGCTTCACTTCAGGTTTACTGTATCCCTTGGACCTTCTTATTGACTATGAAACACAGAAATTGCATCCGAATTTAATACAAATGGCACAACGCCGACTTAAGTAAAAGAGGACTGACACTCCCACTTTCTAAGATTTGAACCCCTCCTGTGAGTCAGTTATAGATTCCGATGCTTCACTTCTGGTTTATTGTATCCCTTGGACCATCTATTGACGATGAAACACATAAATTGCATCCGAATTTAATACAAATGGCAAAATGCCGACTTAAGTACAAGAGGACGGACACTCTCACTTTCTACGATTTGAACCTCTCCTGTGAGTCCAGTTTTAGATTCCGATGCTTCATTTCAGGTTTACTGTATCCCTTGGACCTTCTTATTGACAATGAAACACAGAAATTGCATCCGAATTTAATACAAAATGCACAATGCCGACTTCAGTACACGAGGACAGACACTCTCACTTTCCACGATTTTAACATCTCCTGTGAGTCCAGTTTTTGATTCCGATGCATCACTCAGGTTTACTGTATACCCTGCACCTTCTTATTGACGATGAAACACAGAAATTGGATCCGAATTTCATACAAAAGGCACAATACCGACTTAAGTAAAAGAGGACTGACACTGTCACTTTCTATGATTTGAAACTCTCCTGTGAGTCCAATTTTAAAATTCCGATGCTTCACTTAAGGTTTACTGTATACCTTGCACCTTCTTATTGACGATGAATCACAGAAATTGCGTCCGAAATTACCACAAAAAGCAAAATGCCGACTTAAGTACAAGAGGACTGACACTCTCACTTTCTATGGTTTGATCCTCTCCTGTGAGTCCAGTTTTAGATTCCGATGCTTCACTTCAGGTTTACTGTATCCCTTGGACCTTCTTATTGACGATGAAACACAGAAATTGCATCCGAATTGAATTCAAAATGCACAATGCCGACTTAAGTAAAAGAGGACTGACACTCTAACTTTCTATGATTTGAACCTCTCCTGTGAGTCCATTTTTAGATTCCGATGTTTCACTTCAGGTTTACTGTATCCCTTGGACCTTCTTATTGACGATGAAACACAGATATAGCATCCGAATTTAATACAAAAGGCACAATGCCCACTTAAGTACAAGAGGACTGACATTCTAACTCTCTTCGATTTGAACCTCTCCTGTGAGACCACTTTTAGATTCCGATGCTTCACTTCAGGTTAACTGTATCCCTTGGACCTTCTTATTGACGATGAAACACAGAAATTACATCCGAATTTAATACAAAAGGCACAATGCCGACTTAAGTACAAGATGACTGACACTCTAACTTTCTATGATTTAAACCTCTCCTGCGAGTCCAGTTTTAGATTCCGATGCTTCACTTCAGGTTTACTCAATACCTTGCACCTTCTTATTGACGATGAATCACAGAAATTGCATCCGAAATTAACACAAAAGGCACAATGCCGACTTAAGTAAAAGAGGACTGACACTCTAACTTTCTATGATTTGAACCTCTCCTGTGAGTCCAGTTTTAGATTCCGATGCTTCACTTCAATTTTACTGTATACCTTGGTCCTTCTTATTGACGATGAAACACAGAGTTTGCATCCCAATTTAATACAAAAGGCACAATGCCGACTTACGTACAAGAGGACTGACACTCTCACTTTCTACGATTTTAACCTCTCCTGTGAGTCCAGTTATTGATTAAGATGCTTCACTTAAGGTTACTATATAACCTGCAACTTCTTATTGACGATGAAACACAGAAATTGGATCCGAATTTAATGCAAAAGGCACAATGCCGACTTAAGTAAAAGAGGACTGACACTGTCACTTTCTATGATTTGAACCTCTCCTGTGAGTCCACTTTTTGATTACGATCCGTCACTTCAGGTTTACTGTATACCTTGCACTTTCTTATTGACGATGAATACAAGAAATTGCATCTGAAATTAATACAAAAGGCACAATGCCGGCATAAGTACAAGAGGACTGACACTCTCCCTTTCTACGATTTGAAACTCTCCTGTGAGTTCATTTTTAGATTCCGATGCTTAACTTTAGGTTGACTGTATCCCTTGGACCTTCTTATTGACGATGAAACACAGAAATTGCTTCCGATTTTAATAGAAATGGCACAACGCCGACTTAAGTACCAGAGGACTGACACTCCCACTATCTAAGATTTAAACCCCTCCTGTGAGTCAGTTATAGATTCCGATGCTTCACTTCTGGTTTACTGTATCCCTTGGACCTTCTATTGACGATGAAACACATAAATTGCATCCGAATTTAATACAAATCGCAAAATGCCGACTTAAGTACAAGAGGACACACACTCTCACTTTCTACGATTTGAACCTCTCCTGTGAGTCCAGTGTTAGATTCCGATGCTTCACTTCAGGTTTACTGTATCCCTTGGACCTTCTTATTGACGATGAAACACAGAAATTGCATCCGAATTTAGTACAAAAGGCACAATGCCGACTTCAGTACACGAGGACAGACACTCTCACTTTCTACGATTTTAACATCTCCTGTGAGTCCAGTTTTTGATTCCGATGCTTCACTTCAGGTTTACTGTATACCCTGCACCTTCTTATTGACGATGAAACACAGAAATTGGATCCGAATTTCATACAAAAGGCAGAATGCCGACTTAAGTAAAAGAGGACTGACACTGTCACTTTCTATGATTTGAACCTCTCCTGTGAGTCCAATTTTAAAATTCCGATGCTTCACTTCAGGTTTACTGTATACCTTGCACCTTCTTATTGACGATGAAACATAGAAATTGCATCCGAGTTTAATACAAAAGGCACAATGCCGTCTTAAGTAAAGGAGGACTGACACTCAAACATTCTATGATTTGAACCTCTCCTGTGTATCCAGTTTTAGATTCCGATGCTTCACTTCAGGTTTACTGTATACCTTGCGCCTTCTTATTGACGATGAAACATAGAAATTGCATCCGAATTTAATACAAAAGGCAAAATGCCGACTTAAGTACAAGAGGACTGACACTCACACTTTCTACGATTTGAACCTCTCCAGTGAGTCCAGTTTTAGATTCCAATGCTTCACTTCAGCTTTACTGTATCCCTTGGACCTTCTTATTGACGATGAAACACAGAAATTGCATCCGAATTTAATACAAAAGGCACAATGCCGACTTATGTAAAAGAGGACTGGCACTGTCACATTCTATAATTTGAACCTCTCCTGTGAGTCCAATTTTGAAATTCCGATGCTTCACTTCAGGTTTACTGTATACCTTGCACCTTCTTATTGACGATGAATCACAGAAATTGCATCCGAAATTAACACAAAAGGCACAATGCCGACTTAAGTACAAGAGGACTGACACTCTCACTTTCTATGATTTTAACCCTTTCCTGTGAGTCCAGTTTTAGATTCCTATGCTTCACTTCAGGTTTACTGTATCCCTTGGACTTTCTTATTGACGATGAAACACAGAAATTACATCCGAATTTAATAGAAAAGGCACATTGCCAACTTAAGTACAAGAGGACTGACACTCTAACTTTCTATGCTTTGAACCTCTCATGTGAGTCCAGTTTTAGATTCCGATGCTTCACTTCAAGTTTACTGTATACCTTGGTCCTTCTTATTGACGATGAAACACAGAGGTTGCATCCCAATTTAATACAAAAGGCACAATGCCGACTTAAGTACAAGAGGACTGACACTCTCACTTTCTACGATTTGAACCTCTCCTTTGAGTCCAGTTTCAGATTCCGATGCTTCACTTCACGTTTACTGTATCCCTTGGACCTTCTTATTGACGATGAAACACAGATATTGCATCCGAATTTAATATGAATTTCACAATGCCGACTTAAGTACCAGAGGACTGACACTCTCACTTTCTACGATTTGAACCTCTCCTGAGAGTCCAGTTTTAGATTCCGATGCTTCACTTCAGGTTTACTGTATCCCTTGGACCTTCTTATTGACTATGAAACACAGAAATTGCATCCGAATTTAATACAAATGGCACAACGCCGACTTAAGTAAAAGAGGACTGACACTCCCACTTTCTAAGATTTGAACCCCTCCTGTGAGTCAGTTATAGATTCCAATGCTTCACTTCTGGTTTATTGTATCCCTTGGACCATCTATTGACGATGAAACACATAAATTGCATCCGAATTTAATACAAATGGCAAAATGCCGACTTAAGTACAAGAGGACGGACACTCTCACTTTCTACGATTTGAACCTCTCCTGTGAGTCCAGTTTTAGATTCCGATGCTTCATTTCAGGTTTACTGTATCCCTTGGACCTTCTTATTGACAATGAAACACAGAAATTGCATCCGAATTTAATACAAAAGGCACAATGCCGACTTCAGTACACGAGGACAGACACTCTCACTTTCCACGATTTTAACATCTCCTGTGAGTCCAGTTTTTGATTCCGATGCATCACTCAGGTTTACTGTATACCCTGCACCTTCTTATTGACGATGAAACACAGAAATTGGATCCGAATTTCATACAAAAGGCACAATACCGACTTAAGTAAAAGAGGACTGACACTGTCACTTTCTATGATTTGAAACTCTCCTGTGAGTCCAATTTTAAAATTCCGATGCTTCACTTAAGGTTTACTGTATACCTTGCACCTTCTTATTGACGATGAATCACAGAAATTGCGTCCGAAATTACCACAAAAAGCAAAATGCCGACTTAAGTACAAGAGGACTGACACTCTCACTTTCTATGGTTTGATCCTCTCCTGTGAGTCCAGTTTTAGATTCCGATGCTTCACTTCAGGTTTACTGTATCCCTTGGACCTTCTTATTGACGATGAAACACAGAAATTGCATCCGAATTGAATTCAAAATGCACAATGCCGACTTAAGTAAAAGAGGACTGACACTCTAACTTTCTATGATTTGAACCTCTCCTGTGAGTCCATTTTTAGATTCCGATGTTTCACTTCAGGTTTACTGTATCCCTTGGACCTTCTTATTGACGATGAAACACAGATATAGCATCCGAATTTAATACAAAAGGCACAATGCCCACTTAAGTACAAGAGGACTGACATTCTAACTCTCTTCGATTTGAACCTCTCCTGTGAGACCACTTTTAGATTCCGATGCTTCACTTCAGGTTAACTGTATCCCTTGGACCTTCTTATTGACGATGAAACACAGAAATTACATCCGAATTTAATACAAAAGGCACAATGCCGACTTAAGTACAAGATGACTGACACTCTAACTTTCTATGATTTAAACCTCTCCTGCGAGTCCAGTTTTAGATTCCGATGCTTCACTTCAGGTTTACTCAATACCTTGCACCTTCTTATTGACGATGAATCACAGAAATTGCATCCGAAATTAACACAAAAGGCACAATGCCGACTTAAGTAAAAGAGGACTGACACTCTAACTTTCTATGATTTGAACCTCTCCTGTGAGTCCAGTTTTAGATTCCGATGCTTCACTTCAATTTTACTGTATACCTTGGTCCTTCTTATTGACGATGAAACACAGAGTTTGCATCCCAATTTAATACAAAAGGCACAATGCCGACTTACGTACAAGAGGACTGACACTCTCACTTTCTACGATTTTAACCTCTCCTGTGAGTCCAGTTATTGATTAAGATGCTTCACTTAAGGTTACTATATAACCTGCAACTTCTTATTGACGATGAAACACAGAAATTGGATCCGAATTTAATGCAAAAGGCACAATGCCGACTTAAGTAAAAGAGGACTGACACTGTCACTTTCTATGATTTGAACCTCTCCTGTGAGTCCACTTTTTGATTACGATCCGTCACTTCAGGTTTACTGTATACCTTGCACTTTCTTATTGACGATGAATACAAGAAATTGCATCTGAAATTAATACAAAAGGCACAATGCCGGCATAAGTACAAGAGGACTGACACTCTCCCTTTCTACGATTTGAAACTCTCCTGTGAGTTCATTTTTAGATTCCGATGCTTAACTTTAGGTTGACTGTATCCCTTGGACCTTCTTATTGACGATGAAACACAGAAATTGCTTCCGATTTTAATAGAAATGGCACAACGCCGACTTAAGTACCAGAGGACTGACACTCCCACTATCTAAGATTTAAACCCCTCCTGTGAGTCAGTTATAGATTCCGATGCTTCACTTCTGGTTTACTGTATCCCTTGGACCTTCTATTGACGATGAAACACATAAATTGCATCCGAATTTAATACAAATGGCAAAATGCCGACTTAAGTACAAGAGGACACACACTCTCACTTTCTACGATTTGAACCTCTCCTGTGAGTCCAGTTTACATTCCGATGCTTCACTTCAGGTTTACTGTATCCCTTGGACCGTCTTATTGACGATGAAACACAGAAATTGCATCCGAATTTAATACAAAAGGCACAATGCCGACTTCAGTACACGAGGACAGACACTCTCACTTTCTACGATTTTAACATCTCCTGTGAGTCCAGTTTTTGATTCCGATGCTTCACTTCAGGTTTACTGTATACCCTGCACCTTCTTATTGACGATGAAACACAGAAATTGGATCCGAATTTCATACAAAAGGCACAATGCCGACTTAAGTAAAAGAGGACATACACTGTCACTTTCTACGATTTGAACCTCTCCTGTGAGTCCAGTTTTAGATTCCGATGCTTCACTTCAGGTTTACTGTATACCTTGCACCTTCTTATTGACGATGAAACACAGAAATTGCATCCGAATTTAATACAAATGGCACAACGCCGACTTAAGTAAAAGAGGACTGACACTCCCACTTTCTAAGATTTGAACCCCTCCTGTGAGTCACTTATAGATTCCAATGCTTCACTTCTGGTTTATTGTATCCCTTGGACCATCTATTGACGATCAAACACATAAATTGCATCCGAATTTAATACAAATGGCAAAATGCCGACTTAAGTACAAGAGGACGGACACTCTCACTTTCTACGATTTGAACCTCTCCTGTGAGTCCAGTTTTAGATTCCGATGCTTCACTTCAGGTTTACTGTATCCCTTGGACCTTCTTATTGACGATGAAACACAGAAATTGCATCCGAATTTAATACAAAAGGCACAATACTGACTTAAGTAAAAGAGGACTGACACTGTCACTTTCTATGATTTGAACCTCTCCTGTGAGTCCAATTTTAAATTTCCGATGCTTCACTTCAGGTTTACTGTATACCTTGCACCTTCTTATTGACGATGAATCACAGAAATTGCGTCCAAAATTAACACAAAAAGCAAAATTCCGACTTAAGTACAAGAGGACTGACACTCTCACTTTCTATGGTTTGATCCTCTCCTGTGAGTCCAGTTTTAGATTCCGATGCTTCACTTCAGGTTTACTGTATCCCTTGGACCTTCTTATTGACGATGAAACACAGAAATTGCATCCGAATTGAATTCAAAATGCACAATGCCGACTTAAGTAAAGGAGGACTGACACTCTAACTTTCTATGATTTGAACCTCTCCTGTGAGTCCATTTTTAGATACCGATGCTTCACTTCAGGTTTACTGTATCCCTTGGACCTTCTTATTGACGATGAAACACAGAAATAGCATCCGAATTTAATACAAAAGGCACAATGCCCACTTAAGTACAAGAGGACTGACATTCTAACACTCTTCGATTTGAACTTCTCCTGTGAGTCCACTTTTAGATTCCGATGCTTCACTTCAGGTTTACTGTATCCCTTGGACCTTCTTGTTGACGATGAAACACAGAAATTACATCCGAATTTAATACAAAAGGCACAACGCCGACTTAAGTAAAAGAGGACTGACACTCCCACTTTCTAAGATTTGAACCCCTCCTGTGAGTCACTTATAGATTCCAATGCTTCACTTCTGGTTTATTGTATCCCTTGGACCATCTATTGACGATCAAACACATAAATTGCATCCGAATTTAATACAAATGGCAAAATGCCGACTTAAGTACAAGAGGACGGACACTCTCACTTTCTACGATTTGAACCTCTCCTGTGAGTCCAGTTTTAGATTCCGATGCTTCACTTCAGGTTTACTGTATCCCTTGGACCTTCTTGTTGACGATGAAACACAGAAATTGCATCCGAATTTAATACAAATGGCACAACGCCGACTTAAGTAAAAGAGGACTGACACTCCCACTTTCTAAGATTTGAACCCCTCCTGTGAGTCACTTATAGATTCCAATGCTTCACTTCTGGTTTATTGTATCCCTTGGACCATCTATTGACGATCAAACACATAAATTGCATCCGAATTTAATACAAATGGCAAAATGCCGACTTCAGTACACGAGGACAGACACTCTCACTTTCTACGATTTTAACATCTCCTGTGAGTCCAGTTTTTGATTCCGATGCTTCACTTCAGGTTTACTGTATACCCTGCACCTTCTTATTGACGATGAAACACAGAAATTGGATCCGAATTTCATACAAAAGGCACAATACCGACTTAAGTAAAAGAGGACTGACACTGTCACTTTCTATGATTTGAACCTCTCCTGTGAGTCCAATTTTAAATTTCCGATGCTTCACTTCAGGTTTACTGTATACCTTGCACCTTCTTATTGACGATGAATCACAGAAATTGCGTCCAAAATTAACACAAAAAGCAAAATTCCGACTTAAGTACAAGAGGACTGACACTCTCACTTTCTATGGTTTGATCCTCTCCTGTGAGTCCAGTTTTAGATTCCGATGCTTCACTTCAGGTTTACTGTATCCCTTGGACCTTCTTATTGACGATGAAACACAGAAATTGCATCCGAATTGAATTCAAAATGCACAATGCCGACTTAAGTAAAGGAGGACTGACACTCTAACTTTCTATGATTTGAACCTCTCCTGTGAGTCCATTTTTAGATACCGATGCTTCACTTCAGGTTTACTGTATCCCTTGGACCTTCTTATTGACGATGAAACACAGAAATAGCATCCGAATTTAATACAAAAGGCACAATGCCCACTTAAGTACAAGAGGACTGACATTCTAACACTCTTCGATTTGAACTTCTCCTGTGAGTCCACTTTTAGAGTCCGATGCTTCACTTCAGGTTTACTGTATCCCTTGGACCTTCTTGTTGACGATGAAACACAGATATTGCATCAGAATATAATATGAATTTCACGATGCCGACTTAAGTACCACAGGACTGACACTCTCACTTTCTGTGATTTGATTTTCTCCTGTGAGTCCAGTTTTAGATTTCGATGCTTCACTTCAGGTTTACTCTATACCTTGCACCTTCTTATTGACGATGAATCACAGAAATTGCATCCGAAATTAACACAAAAGACACAATGCCGACTTAAGTACACGAGGACAGACACTCTCACATTCTACGATTTTAACCTCTACTGTGAGTCCAGTTATTGATTCCGATGCTTCACTTCAGGTTTACTGTATAACCTGCACCTTCTTATTGACGATGAAACACAGATATTGGATCCGAATTTAATGCAAAAGGCACAATGCCGACTTAAGTAAAAGAGGACTGACACTGTCACTTTCTATGATTTGAACCTCTCCTGTGAGTCCACTTTTTGATTACGATCCTTCACTTCAGGCTTCCTGTATACCTTGCACCTTCTTATTGACGATGAATAAAAGAAATTGCATCTGAAAATAATACAAAAGGCACAATGCCGGCATAAGTACAAGAGGACTGACACTCCCTTTCTACGATTTGAACCTCTCCTGTGAGTCCATTTTTAGATTCCGATGCTTCACTTTAGGTTGACTGTATCCCTTGGACCTTCTTATTGACGATGAAACACAGAAATTGCATCCGAATTTAATACAAATGGCACAACGCCGACTTAAGTACCAGAGGACTGACACTCCAACTTTCTAAGATTTAAACCCCTCCTGTGAGTCAGTTATAGATTCCGATGCTTCACTTCTGGTTTACTGTATCCCTTGGACCTTCTATTGACGATGAAACACATAAATTGCATCCGAATTTAATACAAATCGCAAAATGCCGACTTAAGTACAAGAGGACACACACTCTCACTTTCTACGATTTGAACCTCTCCTGTGAGTCCAGTTTTAGATTCCGATGCTTCACTTCAGGTTTACTGTATCCCTTGGACCTTCTTATTGACGATGAAACACAGAAATTGCATCCGAATTTAGTACAAAAGGCACAATGCCGACTTCAGTACACGAGGACAGACACTCTCACTTTCTACGATTTTAACATCTCCTGTGAGTCCAGTTTTTGATTCCGATGCTTCACTTCAGGTTTACTGTATACCCTGCACCTTCTTATTGACGATGAAACACAGAAATTGGATCCGAATTTCATACAAAAGGCAGAATGCCGACTTAAGTAAAGGAGGACTGACACTGTCACTTTCTATGATTTGAACCTCTCCTGTGAGTCCAATTTTAAAATTCCGATGCTTCACTTCAGGTTTACTGTATACCTTGCACCTTCTTATTGACGATGAAACATAGAAATTGCATCCGAGTTTAATACAAAAGGCACAATGCCGTCTTAAGTAAAGGAGGACTGACACTCAAACATTCTATGATTTGAACCTCTCCTGTGTATCCAGTTTTAGATTCCGATGCTTCACTTCAGGTTTACTGTATACCTTGCGCCTTCTTATTGAAGATGAAACATAGAAATTGCATCCGAATTTAATACAAAAGGCAAAATGCCGACTTAAGTACAAGAGGACTGACACTCACACTTTCTACGATTTGAACCTCTCCAGTGAGTCCAGTTTTAGATTCCAATGCTTCACTTCAGGTTTACTGTATCCCTTGGACCTTCTTATTGACGATGAAACACAGAAATTGCATCCGAATTTAATACAAAAGGCACAATGCCGACTTATGTAAAAGAGGACTGGCACTGTCACATTCTATAATTTGAACCTCTCCTGTGAGTCCAATTTTGAAATTCCGATGCTTCACTTCAGGTTTACTGTATACCTTGCACCTTCTTATTGACGATGAATCACAGAAATTGCATCCTAAATTAACACAAAAGGCACAATGCCGACTTAAGTACAAGAGGACTGACACTCTCACTTTCTATGATTTTAACCCTTTCCTGTGAGTCCAGTTTTAGATTCCTATGCTTCACTTCAGGTTTACTGTATCCCTTGGACTTTCTTATTGACGATGAAACACAGAAATTACATCCGAATTTAATAGTAAAGGCACATTGCCAACTTAAGTACAAGAGGACTGACACTCTAACTTTCTATGCTTTGAACCTCTCCTGTGAGTCCAGTTTTAGATTCCGATGCTTCACTTCAGGTTTATTGTATCCCTTGGACCTTCTTATTGACTATGAAACACAGAAATTGCATCCGAATTTAATACAAATGGCACAACGCCGACTTAAGTAAAAGAGGACTGACACTCCCACTTTCTAAGATTTGAACCCCTCCTGTGAGTCAGTTATAGATTCCGATGCTTCACTTCTGGTTTATTGTATCCCTTGGACCATCTATTGACGATGAAACACATAAATTGCATCCGAATTTAATACAAATGGCAAAATGCCGACTTAAGTACAAGAGGACGGACACTCTCACTTTCTACGATTTGAACCTCTCCTGTGAGTCCAGTTTTAGATTCCGATGCTTCATTTCAGGTTTACTGTATCCCTTGGACCTTCTTATTGACAATGAAACACAGAAATTGCATCCGAATTTAATACAAAAGGCACAATGCCGACTTCAGTACACGAGGACAGACACTCTCACTTTCTACGATTTTAACATCTCCTGTGAGTCCAGTTTTTGATTCCGATGCATCACTCAGGTTTACTGTATACCCTGCACCTTCTTATTGACGATGAAACACAGAAATTGGATCCGAATTTCATATCCAAACGCACAATACCGACTTAAGTAAAAGAGGACTGACACTGTCACTTTCTATGATTTGAAACTCTCCTGTGAGTCCAATTTTAAAATTCCGATGCTTCACTTAAGGTTTACTGTATACCTTGCACCTTCTTATTGACGATGAATCACAGAAATTGCGTCCGAAATTAACACAAAAAAGCAAAATGCCGACTTAAGTACAAGAGGACTGACACTCTCACTTTCTATGGTTTGATCCTCTCCTGTGAGTCCAGTTTTAGATTCCGATGCTTCACTTCAGGTTTACTGTATCCCTTGGACTTTCTTATTGACGATGAAACACAGAAATTGCATCCGAATTGAATTCAAAATGCACAATGCCGACTTAAGTAAAAGAGGACTGACACTCTAACTTTCTATGATTTGAACCTCTCCTGTGAGTCCATTTTTAGATTCCGATGTTTCACTTCAGGTTTACTGTATCCCTTGGACCTTCTTATTGACGATGAAACACAGATATAGCATCCGAATTTAATACAAAAGGCACAATGCCCACTTAAGTACAAGAGGACTGACATTCTAACTCTCTTCGATTTGAACCTCTCCTGTGAGACCACTTTTAGATTCCGATGCTTCACTTCAGGTTAACTGTATCCCTTGGACCTTCTTATTGACGATGAAACACAGAAATTACATCCGAATTTAATACAAAAGGCACAATGCCGACTTAAGTACAAGATGACTGACACTCTAACTTTCTATGATTTAAACCTCTCCTGCGAGTCCAGTTTTAGATTCCGATGCTTCACTTCAGGTTTACTCAATACCTTGCACCTTCTTATTGACGATGAATCACAGAAATTGCATCCGAAATTAACACAAAAGGCACAATGCTGACTTAAGTACAAGAGGACTGACACTCTCAATTTCTACGAATTTAACCTGTCCTGTGAGTCCAGTTTTAGATTCCGATGCTTCACTTCAGGTTTACTGTCTACATCTACATCTACATTGATACTCCGCAAGCCACCCAACGGTGTCCCTTGGACCTTCTTATTGACGATGAAACACAGAAATTACATCCGAATTTAATAGAAAAGGCACATTGCCGACATAAGTACAAGAGGACTGACACTCTAACTTTCTATGCTTTGAACCTCTCATGTGAGTCCAGTATTAGATTCCGATGCTTCCCTTCAAGTTTATTGTATACCTTGGTCCTTGTTATTGACTATGAAACACAGAGTTTGCATCCCAATTTAATACAAAAGGCACAATGCCGACTTAAGTACAAGAGGACTGACACTCTCACTTTCTACGATTTGAACCTCTCCTTTGAGTCCAGTTTCAGATTCCGATGCTTCACTACACGTTTACTGTATCCCTTGGACCTTCTTATTAACGAAGAAACACAGATATTGCATCGGAATTTACTATAAATTTCACAATGCCGACTTAAGTACCACAGGAATGACACTCTCACTTTCTATGATTTGATCCTCTCCTGTGAGTCCAGTTTTAGATTTCGATGCTTCACTTCAGGTTTACTGTATCCCTTGGACCTTCTTATTGACGATGAAACACAGAAATTGCATCCGAATTTAATACAAAAGACACAATGCCGACTTAAGTACACGAGGACAGACACTCTCACTTTCTACGATTTTAACCTCTCCTATGAGTCCAGTTTTTGATTCCGATGCTTCACTTCAGGTTTACTGTATAACCTGCACCTTCTTATTGACGATGAATAAAAGAAATTGCATCTGAAATTAATACAAAAGGCACAATGCCGTCATAAGTACAAGAGGACTGACACTCTCCCTTTCTACGATTGGAACCTCTCCTGTTAGTCCATTTTTAGATTCCGATGCTTCACTTCAGGTTGACTGTATCCCTTGGACCTTCTTATTGACGATGAAACACAGAAAATGCATCCGAATTTAATACAAATGGCACAACGCCGACTTAAGTACAAGATTACTGACACTCTCACTTTCTACGTATTGAACCTCTCCTGTGAGTCCAGTTTTAGATTCCGATACTTCACTTCAGGTTTACTGTATCCCTTGGACCTTCTTATTGACGATGAAACACAGAAATTGCATCCGAATTGAATACAAACTGCACAATGCCGACTTAAGTAAAAGAGGACTGACACTCTAACTTTCTATGATTTGAACCTCTCCTGTGAGTCATTTATAGATTCCGATGCTTCACTTCAAGTTTACTGTATCCCTTGGACCTTCATATTGACGATGAAACACAAATATTGCATCCGAATTTAATACAAAATCACTATGCCGACTTAGGTAAAGGAGGACTGACACTCTAACATTCTAATGAATTTGAACCTCTCCTGTGAGTCCAGTTTTAGATTCCGATGCTTCACTTCCGGTTTACTGGATCCCTTGGACCTTCTTATGGACGATGAAACACAAAGATTGCATCCGAATTTAATACAAAAGGCACATTACCGACTTAAGTACAAGAGGAGTGACACTCTTACTATCTGTGATTTGAATCTCTCCTGTGAGTCCAGTTTTAGATTCCGGTGTTCCACGTCAGTTAACTGTACCCTTGGACCTTCTTATTGACGATGATACACAGACATAGCATCCGAATTTAATACAAAAGGCACAATGCCCACTTAAGTACAAGAGGACTGACATTCTAACTCTCTTTGATTTGAACCTCTCCTGTGAGTCCAGTTTTAGATTCCGAGCTTCACTTCAGGTTTACTGTATCCCTTGGACCTTCTTATTGACGATGAAACACAGAAATTGCATCTGAAAATAATACAAAAGGCACAATGCCGACTTAAGTACAAGAGGACTGACACTCTCACTTTCATTGATTTGAACCTCTCCTGTGAGTCCAGTTTTAGATTCCGATGCTTCACTTCAGGTTTACTGTATACCTAGCACCTTCTTATTGACGATGAAACACTTAAATTGCATCGAATTTAATACAAAAGGCCCAATGCGGACTTAAGTACAAGAGGACTGACACTCTCACTTTCTACGATTTGAACCTCTCCTGTGAGTCCAGTTTTAGATTCCGATGCTTCACTTCAGGTTTACTGTATCCCTTGTACCTTCTTAATGACGATGAAACACAGAAATTACATCCGAATTTAATACAAAAAGCACAATGCCGACATAAGTACAAGAGGACTGACACTCTAAACTTTCTATGATTTGAACCTCTCCTGCGAGTCAAGTTTTAGATTCCGATGCTTCACTTCAGGTTTACTGTATCCCTTGAACCTTCTTATTGACGATGAAACACAGAAATTGCATCCGAATTTAATACAAAAGGCACAATGCCGACTTAAGTACACGAGGACAGACACTCTCACTTTCAACGAGTTTAACCACTCCTGTGAGTCCAGTTTTTCATTCCGATGCTTCACTTGAGGTTTACTGTATACCCTGCACCTTCTTATTGACGATGAAACACCGAAATTGGATCCGAATTTAATACAAAAGGCACAATGCCGACTTAAGTAAAAGAGACTGACACTGTCACTTCCTATGATTTGAAACCTCTCCTGTGAGTACAATTTTAAAATTCCCATGCTTCACTTCAGGTTTACTGTATACCTTGCACCTCCTTATTGACGATGAATCACAGATATTGCATCCGAAATTAACAGAAAAGGCACAACGCCCGACTGAAGTACAAGAGGACTGACACTCTCACATTCTACGATTTTAACCGCTCCTGTGAGTCCAGTTTTAGATTCCGATGCTTCACTTCAGGTTTACTGTATACCTTGGACCTTCTTATTGACGATGAAACACAGAAATTACATCCGAATTTAATACAAAAGGCACATTGCCGACTTAAGTACAAGAGTACTGACACTATAACTTTCTAAGCTTTGAACCTCTCCTGTGAGTCCAGTTTTAGATTCCGATGCTTCACTTCATGTTTACTGTATACGTTGGTGCTTCTTATTGACGATGAAACACAGAGTTTGCATCCGAATTTAATACAAAAGGCACAATGCCGACAAGTACAAGAGGACTGACACTCTCACTTTCTACGATTTTAACCTCTCCTGTGAGTCCAGTTTTTGATTCCGATGCTTCACTTCAGGTTTACTGTATACCCTGCACCTTCTTATTGACGATGAAACACAGAAATTGGATCCGAATTTAATGCAAAAGGCACTATGCCGACTTAAGTAAAGGAAGACTGACACTGTCACTTTCTATGAGTTGAACCTCTCCTGTGAGTCCAATTTTAAAATTCGATGCTTCACTTCAGGTTTACTGTATACCTTGCACCTTCTTATTGACGATGAATCACAGAAATTGCATCCGAAATTAACACAAAAGGCACAATGCCGACTTAAGTACAAGGGGACTGACACTCTAACTTTCTATGATTTGAACCTCTCCTGTGAGTCCATTTTTAGAATCCAATGCTTCACTTCAGGTTTACTGTATCCGTTGGACCTTCTTATTGACGATGAAACACCAAAATTGCATCCGAATTTAATACAAAAGGCACAATGCCGTCATAAGTAAAGTAGGACTGACACTCAAACATTCTATGATTTGAACCTCTCCTGTGAGTCCAGTTTTAGATTCCGATGCTTCACTTCAGGTTTACTATATACCTAGCACCTTCTTAATGACGATGAAACACAGAAATTGCATCGGAATTTAATACGAAAGGCACAATGCCGACTTAAGTACAAGAGGACTGACACTCCCACTTTCTACTATTTGAACCTCTCCTGTGAGTCCAGTATTAGATTCCGATGCTTCACTTCAGGTGTACTGTATCCCTTGTACCTTCTTCATGACGATGAAACACAGAAATTACATCCGAATTTTATACAAAAGGCACAATGCGACTTAAGTACAAGAGGACTGACACTCTAACTTTCTATGATTTGAACCTCTCCTGCGAGTCCAGTTTTAGATTCCGATGCTTCACTTCAGAATTACTGTATACCTTGCACCTTCTTATTGACGATGAAACACAGAAATTGCATTCGAATTTAATACAAAAGGCACAATGCCGACTTAAGTAAAAGAGGACTGGCACTGTCACATTCTATAATTTGAACCTCTCCTGTGAGTCCAATTTTAAAATTCCGATGCTTCACTTCAGGTTTACTGTATACCTTGCACCTTCTTATTGACGATGAATCACAGAAATTGCATCCGAAATTAACACAAAAGGCACAATGCCGACTTAAGTACAAGGGGACTGACACTCTAACTTTCTATGATTTGAACCTCTCCTGTGAGTCCATTTTTAGAATCCGATGCTTCACTTCAGGTTTACTGTATCCGTTGGACCTTCTTATTGACGATGAAACACCAAAATTGCATCCGAATTTAATACAAAAGGCACAATGCCGTCATAAGTAAAGTAGGACTGACACTCAAACATTCTATGATTTGAACCTCTCCTGTGAGTCCAGTTTTAGATTCCGATGCTTCACTTCAGGTTTACTATATACCTAGCACCTTCTTATTGACGATGAAACACAGAAATTGCATCGGAATTTAATACGAAAGGCACAATGCCGACTTAAGTACAAGAGGACTGACACTCCCACTTTCTACGATTTGAACCTCTCCTGTGAGTCCAGTATTAGATTCCGATGCTTCACTTCAGGTGTACTGTATCCCTTGTACCTTCTTCATGACGATGAAACACAGAAATTACATCCGAATTTTATACAAAAGGCACAATGCCGACTTAAGTACAAGAGGACAGACACTCTAACTTTCTATGATTTGAACCTCTCCTGTGAGTCCATTTTTAGAATCCGATGCTTCACTTCAGGTTTACTGTATCCGTTGGACCTTCTTATTGACGATGAACCACCAAAATTGCATCCGAATTTAATTCAAAAGGCACAATGCCGTCATAAGTAAAGTAGGACTGACACTCAAACATTCCATGATTTGAACCTCTCCTGTGAGTCCAGTTTTAGATTCCGATGCTTCACTTCAGGTTTACTGTATACCTAGCACCTTCTTATTGACGATGAAACACAGTAATTGCATCGGAATTTAATACAAAAGGCACAATGCCGACATAAGTACAAGAGGACTGACACTCTAACTTTCTATGATTTGAACCTCTCCTGCGAGTCCAGTTTTAGATTCCGATGCTTCACTTCAGAATTACTGTATACCTTGCACCTTCTTATTGACGATGAAACACAGAAATTGCATTCGAATTTAATACAAAAGGCACAATGCCGACTTAAGTAAAAGAGGACTGGCACTGTCACATTCTATAATTTGAACCTCTCCTGTGAGTCCAATTTTAAAATTCCGATGCTTCACTTCAGGTTTACTGTATACCTTGCACCTTCTTATTGACGATGAATCACAGATATTGCATCCGAAATCAACACAAAAGGCACAATGCAGACTTGAATACAAGAGGACTGACACTCTCACTTTCTACGATTTTAACCTCTCCTGTGAGTCCAGTTTTAGATTCCGATGCTTCACTTCAGGTTTACTGTATACCTAGCACCTTCTTATTGACGATGAAACACTTAAATTGCATCGAATTTAATACAAAAGGCCCAATGCGGACTTAAGTACAAGAGGACTGACACTCTCACTTTCTACGATTTGAACCTCTCCTGTGAGTCCAGTTTTAGATTCCGATGCTTCACTTCAGGTTTACTGTATCCCTTGTACCTTCTTAATGACGATGAAACACAGAAATTACATCCGAATTTAATACAAAAAGCACAATGCCGACTTAAGTACAAGAGGACTGACACTCTAACTTTCTATAATTTGAACCTCTCCTGCGAGTCCAGTTTTAGATTCCGATGCTTCACTTCAGGTTTACTGTATCCCTTGAACCTTCTTATTGACGATGAAACACAGAAATTGCATCCGAATTTAATACAAAAGGCACAATGCCGACTTAAGTACACGAGGACAGACACTCTCACTTTCAACGAGTTTAACCTCTCCTGTGAGTCCAGTTTTTCATTCCGATGCTTCACTTCAGGTGTACTGTATACCCTGCACCTTCTTATTGACGATGAAACACCGAAATTGGATCCGAATTTAATACAAAAGGCACAATGCCGACTTAAGTAAAAGAGGACTGACACTGTCACTTCCTATGATTTGAACCTCTCCTGTGAGTACAATTTTAAAATTCCTATGCTTCACTTCAGGTTTACAGTATACCTTGCACCTCCTTATTGACGATGAATCACAGAAATTGCATCCGAAATTAACAGAAAAGGCACAACGCCGACTGAAGTACAAGAGGACTGACACTCTAACTTTCTACGATTTGAACCTCTCCTTTGAGTTCAGTTTCAGATTCCGATGCTTCACTTCACGTTTACTGTATCCCTTGGACCTTCTTATTGACGATGAAACACAGATATTGCATCCGAATATAATATAAATTTCACAATGCCGACTTAGGTACCAGAGGACTGACACTCTCACTTTCTATGATTTGATCCCCTCCTGTGAGTCCAGTTTTAGATTCCGATGCTTCACTTCAGGTTTACTGTATCCCTTGGACCTTCTTATTGACGATGAAACATAGAAATTGCATCCGAATTTAATACAAAAGGCACAATGCCAACTTAAGTACATGAGGACAGACACTCTCACTTTCTACGATTTTAACCTCTCCTGTGAGTCCAGTTTTTGACTCCGATGCTTCACTTCAGGTTTACTGTATACCCTGCACCTTCTTATTGACGATGAAACACAGAATTTGGATCCGAATTTAATGCAAAAGGCACTATGCCGACTTAAGTAAAGGAAGACTGACACTGTCACTTTCTATGATTTGAACCTCTCCTGTGAGTCCAATTTTAAAATTCCGATGCTTCACTTCAGGTTTACTGTATACCTTGCACCTTCTTATTGACGATGAATCACAGAAATTACATCCGAAATTAACACAAAAAGCACAATGCCGACTTAAGTACAAGAGGACAGACACTCTAACTTTCTATGATTTGAACCTCTCCTGTGAGTCCATTTTTAGAATCCGATGCTTCACTTCAGGTTTACTGTATCCGTTGGACCTTCTTATTGACGATGAACCACCAAAATTGCATCCGAATTTAATTCAAAAGGCACAATGCCGTCATAAGTAAAGTAGGACTGACACTCAAACATTCTATGATTTGAACCTCTCCTGTGAGTCCAGTTTTAGATTCCGATGCTTCACTTCAGGTTTACTGTATACCTAGCACCTTCTTATTGACGATGAAACACAGTAATTGCATCGGAATTTAATACAAAAGACACAATGACGACTTAAGTACAAGAGGGATGACACTCTCACTTTCTACGATTTGAACCTCTCCTGTGAGTCCAGTTTTAGATTCCGATGCTTCACTTCAGGTTTACTGTATCCCTTGTACCTTCTTAATGACGATGAAACACAGAAAATACATCCGAATTTAACCCTGCTGTTCTGTTCGGGTCTATATGACCCGAAACGAATATGAACGTTATTTTACATTATGTAAATACCAATATATATTTATGAAACTTTGTGACTTTGTCTGAAAATGGATGAGCAGCATGTGTTTTAAAAGGTTTTAAAAAAGTTTAAGAAGTTTGGGCTTCAACTGTAATAGTTGCATATGTAATGTTCGGGTCATAATGACCCGACACAAATATGTTTAGTGTAACTCGTATTTATTTCTAAAATCTGGAAATGGCGAAAATTATTTTTGTTGTGTTGTGTGGGAATAGTGACTGCATCATTCCAACTTACTCTCAACAATCACCTAAAGCTCCATGCGTTCACAACAATGGGCTTGTTTGTTGCTTTCCCCAGGAAATAATAATTGGCAGTTCTCAATAATTGGAATGCTTTGTTTCTGCCCAGTTTGACTTGTGACACCATGGCGATGAGACCATTGAATGATCGTGAGTTGGAAGAAATAGTAAATGCCTCACCAGATGAAGGATCACTTTCTGAGTTTGAAGATCACATCAGCAATGCATCTGAAAGCGAGTGTTCCGATGACAGTTACGACAGTCCACAGCCCATACAAAATAGTGTAGAGACTTTTCTTTCTAAAAATGGGAATATAGAATGGCAGTTGCATCCACCAGCACAACATGGTCGCCTACCAGCTTCGAACATCATCAAGAGTACCCCAGGAGTTACCAGGTATGCAGTCAGCAGAATATCTGATGTAAAATGTTCATTTGAAGCAGTATTTCACACAGCGCTTCAAAATGAAATAATAGAGATGACAAATATTGAAGGGCAGCGAGTTTATGGTGAACAGTGGACAGATATTGATGGTTCTGTTTTCCATGCATACTTAGGACTCTTACTCCTAGCGGGTGTATATCGATCTCATGGGGAGTCTACAAAAAGTTTGTGGGATAAAGATACTGGGCGAAACATATTTCGAGCAACCATGTCTCATGAAACATTCTGTAAGATATCACGTGTCCTGCGATTTGACAAGAAATCTACTAGAGAGGAAAGACGACGTACTGACAAACTTGCCGCAATTCGTAGTATTTGGGAGAAGTGGGTAGAGGTCCTTCCTAAACTGTATAATCCAGGAGAAAATGTTACTGTTGACGAGCAGTTAGTAGCATTTAGAGGTCGCTGTCCATTCAAGCAGTATATCCCAAGTAAACCGGCAAAATATGGGATCAAAATATGGACCATGTGTGACAGCAAAACTTCATACGTACTGAAAGCCCAAATTTATACAGGAAAGGTGAGTGGAGCGGCACCAGAAAGAAATCAGGGAATGAGGGTGGTATCTGATCTCACTTCTGAGTTACGTGGTCAGAATATCACGTGTGACAACTTTTTTACGTCGTACAATTTGGGGCAGCTGCTTCTGAAAAGGAAATTGACTATGTTGGGAACTATACGGAAAAATAAGCCGGAGCTTCCACACAAAATGACCAACAAGGAGGTACACAGCTCTTCATTTTACTTCACAAATGACACTACTGTGGTTAATTATATTCCTAAGAGACACAAGAATGTTGTACTTATGAGCACTCTCCACCATGATGCGGAAATCAGTGACAGGGCTGATAAGAAGCCAAAAATGATTTTGGACTATAATTCAACCAAAGGTGCTGTAGACACGCTTGATCAGTTATTAGGTACATATACATGCAAACGAAAAAGTAATAGGTGGCCAATGATAGTTTTCTACAATATTCTTGATGTTTCTGCTTATAATGCATACGTTTTGTGGATTTCGGTTGACCCTAATTGGAATGCAAGCAAATTGACTAGAAGGAGAATATTCTTGGAGGAACTTGGAAAGTCACTGATAAAAGAACATATTGCATCAAGAACGCATTTCCCAAGAACAGAAGATTCTTTGAGAATGGTCACAAGCATCCAAAACCCGAATGATGTGGGTGGTGTGTCAGAATCGGTAACAACAAGAAAATCTACAAAACGTGCACGCTGTAAGTTCTGTCCATCAAGTAATGACAATAAAACAAACATGGTGTGTGGAAAATGTAGTAAACATATTTGCAAGAAACATGTAACCTACTTGTGTCCACAGTGCAAGCAGTAAGAAAAGAACTGTAGTATTTTATAAGATGATTGTATTGAAAATTCTGTTGTTTCAAATTTATGTGAATACTTGTGCCTAAACTACAATCAGTAAGAAGAGAGGATTCTAAAGTTGTAGTGCTTTCTATGTTGGAATGTAATAAAAAAACTGTAGTGTGTTCTGTACTGTAGTGTGCTCTAAGATGAATATCTGTAATGACAACTGTCTGTTGTTAGAAAATGTCAATACTTACGTCTAAACTGTCAACAATAAGAATAGAAGTATGGAAAAACTGTAGTGCTTTCTAAGTTGAATGCCTGTAATGGAAACTGTCTGTTGTTTCAAATTTATGTGCATATTTAAATGAAAAATATCCCTCAATAAAGTTGTATGCATTGTTATTATTATTATTATTACCATTATTATTATTATTATTATTATTATTATTATTACTAACAAGGTACTGGAATAGAACAACAATGTCGATAGCTAAAACTGTACCAAAATTTATGTTTCTAAAGCATTTTGATATGTCGGGTCATATTGACCCGAACAGTATATATGTCAAGTAAAAGTGAACAGAACAGCAGGGTTAATACAAAAGGCACAATGCCGACTTAAGTACAAGAGGACTGACATTCTAACTTTCTATGATTTGAACCTCTCCTGCGAGTCCAGTTTTAGATTCCGATGCTTCACTTCAGGTTTACTGTATACCTTGCACCTTCTTATTGACGATTAAACATAGATATTGCATCCGAATTCAATACAAATGGCAAAATGCCGACTTAAGTACAAGAGGACTGACACTCACACTTTCTACGATTTTAACCTCTCCTGTGAGTCCAGCTTTAGATTCCGATGCTTCACTTCAGGTTTACTGTATCCCTTGGGCCTTCTTATTGACGATGAAACACAGAAATTACTTCCGAATTCAATACAAAATCACAATGCCGACTTAACTAAAAGAGGACTGCCACTGTCACATTCTATGATTTGAACCTCTCCTGTGACTCCAATTTTAAAATTCCGATGCTTCACTTCAGGTTTACTGTATACCTTGGTCCTTCTTATTGACGATGAAACACAGAGTTTGCATCCGAAATTATCACAAAAGACACAATGCCGACTTAAGTACAAGCGGACTGACACTCTCACTTTCTACGATTTGAACCTCTCCTTTGAGTCCAGTTTCAGATTCCGATGCTTCACTTCACGTTTACTGTATCCCTTGGACTTTCTTATTGACGATGAAACACAGATATTGCATCCGAATTTAATATAAATTTCACAATGCCGACTTAAGTACAAGAGGACTGACACTCTCACTTTCTACGATTTGAACCTCTCCTGTGAGTCCAGTTTTAGATTCCGATGCTTCACTTCAGGTTTACTGTATCCCTTGGACTTTCTTATTGACGATGAAACACAGATATTGCATCCGAATTTAATATAAATTTCACAATGCCGACTTAAGTACAAGAGGACTGACACTCTCACTTTCTACGATTTGAACCTCTCCTGTGAGTCCAGTTTTAGATTCCGATGCTTCACTTCAGGTTTACTGTATCCCTTGGACCTTCTTATTGACGATGAAACACAGAAATTACATCCGAATTTAATACAAAAGGCACAATGCCGACTTAAGTACACGAGGACAGACACTCTCACTTTCTACGATTTGAACCTCTCCTGTGAGTCCAGTTTTTGATTCCGATGCTTCACTTCAGGTTTACTGGATCCCTTGGACCTTCTTATTGACGATGAAGTACAGAAATTGCATCTGAAAATAATACAAAAGGCACAATGCCGACATAAGTACAAGAGGACTGACACTCTCACTTTCTATGATTTGAACCTCTCCTGTGAGTCCAGTTTTTGATTCCGATGCTTCACTTCAGGTTTACTGTATCCCTTGGACCTTCATATTGACGATGAAACACAAATATTGCATCCGAATTTAATACAAAAAGCACAATGCCGACTTAAGTAAAGGAGGACTGACACTCTAACATTCTATGATTTGAACCTCTCCTGTGAGTCCAGTTTTAGATTCCGATGCTTCACTTCCGGTTTACTGGATCCCTTGGACCTTCTTATGGACGATGAAACACAAAAATTGCATCCGAATTTAATACAAAAGGCACAATACCGACTTAAGTACAAGAGGAGTGACACTCTTACTATCTATGATTTGAATCTCTCCTGTGAGTCCAGTTTTAGATTCCGGGGTTCCACGTCAGGTTAACTGTACCCTTGGACCTTCTTATTGACGATGATACACATACATAGCATCCGAATTTAATACAAAAGGCACAATGCCCACTTAAGTACAAGAGGACTGACATTCTAACTCTCTTCGATTGAACCTCTCCTGTGAGTCCAGTTTTAGATTCCGATGCTTCACTTCAGGTTTACTGTATCCCTTGGACCTTCTTATTGACGATGAAACACAGAAATTGCATCTGAAAATAATACAAAAGGCACAATGCCGACTTAAGTACAAGAGGACTGACACTCTCACTTTCATTGATTTGAACCTCTCCTGTGAGTCCAGTTTTAGATTCCGATGCTTCACTTCAGGTTTACTGTATACATAGCACCTTCTTATTGACGATGAAACACTTAAATTGCATCGAATTTAATAAAAAAGGCCCAATGCGGACTTAAGTACAAGAGGACTGACACTCTCACTTTCTACGATTTGAACCTCTCCTGTGAGTCCAGTTTTAGATTCCGATGCTTCACTTCAGGTTTATTGTATCCCTTGTACCTTCTTAATGACGATGAAACACAGAAATTACATCCGAATTTAATACAAAAAGCACAATGCCGACTTAAGTACAAGAGGACTGACACTCTAACTTTCTATGATTTGAACCTCTCCTGTGAGTCCAGTTTTAGATTCCGATGCTTCACTTCATGTTTACTGTATACCTTGGTGCTTCTTATTGACGATGAAACACAGAGTTTGCATCCGAATTTAATACAAAAGGCACAATGCCGACTTAAGTACAAGAGGACTGACACTCTCACTTTCTACGATTTTAACCTCTCCTGTGAGTCCAGTTTTTGATTCCGATGCTTCACTTCAGGTTTACTGTATACCCTGCCCCTTCTTATTGGCGATGAAAGACAGAAATTGGATCCGAATTTAATGCAAAAGGCACTATGCCGACTTAAGCAAAGGAAGACTGACACTGTCACTTTCTATGATTTGAACCTCTCCTGTGAGTCCAATTTTAAAATTCCGATGCTTCACTTCAGGTTTACTGTATACCTTGCACCTTCTTATTGACGATGAATCACAGAAATTGCATCCGAAATTAACACAAAAAGCACAATGCCGACTTAAGTACAAGAGGACTGACACTCTAACTTTCTATGATTTGAACCTCTCCTGTGAGTCCATTTTTAGAATCCGATGCTTCACTTCAGGTTTACTGAATCCGTTGGACCTTCTTATTGACGATGAAACACCAAAATTGCATCCGAATTTAATACAAAAGGCACAATGCCGTCACAAGTAAAGTAGGACTGACACTCAAACATTCTATGATTTGAACCTCTCCTGTGAGTCCAGTTTTAGATTCCGATGCTTCACTTCAGGTTTACTATATACCTAGCACCTTCTTATTGACGATGAAACACAGAAATTGCATCGGAATTTAATACGAAATGCAGAATGCCGACTTAAGTACAAGAGGACTGACACTCCCACCTTCTACGATTTGAACCTCTCCTGTGAGTCCAGTATTAGATTCCGATGCTTCACTTCAGGTGTACTGTATCCCTTGTACCTTCTTCATGACGATGAAACACAGAAATTACATCCGAATTTTATACAAAAGGCACAATGCCGACTTAAGTAAAAGAGGACTGACACTCTAACTTTCTATGATTTGAACCTCTCCTGCGAGTCCAGTTTTAGATTCCGATGCTTCACTTCAGGATTACTGTATCCCTTGAACCTTCTTATTGACGATGAAACACAGAAATTGCATTCGAATTTAATACAAAAGGCACAATGGCGACTAAATTTTAAGAGGGCTGACACTCTAACTTTCTATGATTTGAACCTCTCCTGTGAGTCCAGTTTTAGATTCCGGTGCTTCACTTCAGGTTTACTGTATACCCTGCACCTTCTTATTGACGATGAAACACCGAAATTGATTCCGAATTTAATACAAAAGGCACAATGCCGACTTAAGTAAAAGAGGACTGACACTGTCACTTCCTATGATTTGAACCTCTCCTGTGAGTACAATTTTAAAATTCCGATGCTTCACTTCAGGTTTACTGTATACCTTGCACCTCCTTATTGACGTTGAATCACAGAAATTGCATCCGAAATTAACAGAAAAGGCACAGCGCCGACTGAAGTACAAGAGGACTGACACTCTCATATTCTACGATTTTAACCGCTCCTGTGAGTCCAGTTTTAGATTCCGATGCTTCACTTCAGGTTTACTATATCCCTTGGACCTTCTTATTGACGATGAAACACAGAAATTACATCCGAATTTAATACAAAAGGCACATTGCCGACTTAAGTACAAGAGTACTGACACTCTAACTTTCTAAGCTTTGAACCTCCCCTGTGAGTCCAGTTTTAGATTCCGATGCTTCACTTCATGTTTACTGTATACCTTGGTGCTTCTTATTGACGATGAAACACAGAGTTTGCATCCGAATTTAATACAAAAGGCACAATGCCGACTTAAGTACAAGAGGACTGACACTCTCACTTTCTACGATTTGAACCTCTCATTTGAGTTCAGTTTCAGATTCCGATGCTTCACTTCACGTTTACTGTATCCCTTGGACCTTCTTATTGACGATGAAACACAGATATTGCATCCGAATTTAATATAAATTTCACAATGCCGACTTAGGTACCAGAGGACTGACACTCTCACTTTCTATGATTTGATCCTCTCCTGTGAGTCCAGTTTTAGATTCCGATGCTTCACTTCAGGTGTACTGTATCCCTTGTACCTTCTTCATGACGATGAAACACAGAAATTACATCCGAATTTAATACAAAAGGCACAATGCCGACTTAAGTACAAGAGGACTGACACTCTAACCTTCTATGATTTGAACCTCTCCTGCGAGTCCAGTTTTAGATTCCGATGCTTCACTTCGAGTTTACTGTATACCTTGGACATTCTTATTGACGATGAAACACAGATATTGCATCCGAATTTAATATAAATTTCACAATGCCGACATAAGTATCAGAGGACTGACACTCTCATTTTCTATGATTTGATCCTCTCCTGTGAGTCCATTTTTAGATTCCGATGCTTCACTTCAGGTTTACTGTATCCCTTGGACCTTCTTATTGACGATGAATCACAAAAATTGCATCCGAATGTAATACAAACGGCACAATGCCGACTTAAGTAAAGGAGGACTGACACTCTAACATTCTATGATTTGAACCTCTCCTGTGAGTTCAGTTTTAGATTCCGATGCTTCACTTCAGGTTTACTGGATTCCTTGGACCTTCTTATGGACAATGAAACACAAAAATTGCATCCGAATTTAATACATAAGGCACAATACCGACTTAAGTACAAGAGGAGTGACACTCTTACTATCTATGATTTGAATCTCTCCTGTGAGTCCAGTTTTAGATCCCGATGTTTCACTTCAGGTTTACTGTACCCTTGGACCTTCTTATTGACGATGAAACACAGACATAGCATCCGAATTTAATACAAAAGGCAAATGCCCACTTAAGTACAAGAGGACTGACATTCTAACTCTCATCGATTTGAATCTCTCCTGTGAGTCCAGTTTTAGATTCCGATGCTTCACTTCAGGTTTACTGTACACCTAGCACCTTCTTATTGACGATGAAACACAGAAATTGCATCGGAATTTAATACGAAAGGCACAATGCCGACTTAAGTACAAGAGGACTGACACTCTAACTTTCTATGATTTGAACCTCTCCTGTGAGTCCAGCTTTAGATTCCGATAATTCACTTCAGGTTTACAGTATCCTTTGGACCTTTTTATTGATGATGAAACACAGAAATTGCATCCGAATTTAATACAAAAGGCACAATGCCGACTTGAGTACACGAGGACAGACACTCTCACTTTAACGATTTTAACCTCTCCTGTGAGTCCAGTTTTTGATTCCGATGCTTCACTTCAGGTTTACTGTATACCCTGCACCTTCTTATTGACGATGAAACACAGAAATTGGATCCGAATTTAATACAAAAGCACAATGCCGACTTAAGTAAAAGAAGACTGACACTGTCACTTTCTATGATTTGAACCTCTCCTGTGAGTCCAATTTTATAATTCCAATGCTTCACTACAGGTTTACTGTATCCCTTGGACCTTCCTATTGACGATGAAACACAGAAATTGCATCCGAATTTAATACAAAAGGCACAATGCCAACTTACGTACACGAGGACAGACACCCTCACTTTCTACGATTTTAACCTCTCATGTAAGTCCAGTTTTTGATTCCGATGCTTCACTTCAGGTTTACTGTATACCCTGCACCTTCTTATTGACGATGAAACACAGAAATTGGATCCGAATTTAATACAAAAGGCACAATGCCCACTTAAGTACAAGAGGACTGACATTCTAACTCTCTTCGATTTGAACCTCTCCTGTGAGTCCAGTTTTAGATTCCGATGCTTCAGTTCAGGTTTACTGTATCCTTTGGACCTTCTTACTGACGATGAAACACAGAAATTGCATCTGAAAATACTACAAAAGGCACAATGCCGACTTAAGTTCAAGAGGACTGACACTCTCACTTTCTATGATTTGAACCTCTCCTGTGAGTCCAGTTTTAGATTCCGGTGCTTCACTTCAGGTTTACTGTATACCTAGCACCTTCTTATTGACGATGAAACACAGAAATTGCATCGGAATTTAATACAAAAGGCACAATGCTGACTCAAGTAAAAGAGGACTGACACTCTAACTTTCTATGATTTGAACCTCTCCTGTGAGTCCTGTTTTAGATTCCGATGCTTCACTTCAGGTTTACTGTATTCCTTGGACCTTCTTACTGACGATCAAACACAGAAATGGCATCCGAATTTAATACAAAAGGCACAATGCCAACTTAAGTAAAAGAGGACTGACACCCTAACATTCTACGATTTGAACCTCTCCTGTGAGTCCAGTTTTAGATTCCGATGCTTCACTTAAGGTTTACTGTATCCCTTGGACTTTCTTATTGACGATGAAACACAGAAATTGCATCCGAAATTAATATAAAAGGCACAATACCGACTTAAGTACAAGAGGAATGACACTCTAACTCTCAATGATTTGAACCTCTCCTGTGAGTCCAGTTTTAGATTCTGATGCTACACTTCAGGTTTACTGTATCCCTTGGACCTTCTTAATGACGATGAAAGAAAGAGTTTGCATCTGAATTTAATACAAAAGGCACAATGCCGACATAAGTAAAAGAAGACTGACACTCTCACGTTCTATAATTTGAACCTCTCCTGTGACTCCAGTTTTAGATTCCGATGCTTCACATTAGGTTTACTGTATCCCTTGGACCTTCTTATTGACAATGAATCACAGAAATTGCATCCGAATGTAATACAAAAGGCACAATGCCGACATAAGTCCAAGAGGACTGACACTCTCACTTTCTATGATTTGAACCTCTCCTGTGAGTCCAGTTCTAGAAACGATGCTTCACTTCAGATTTACTGTATACCTTGCGCCTTCTAATTGACGATGAAACAAAGAAATTGCATCCGAATTTAATACAAATGGCACAACGCCGACTTAAGTACAAGAGGACTGACAATCTCACTTTCTATGATTTGAACCTCTCCTGTGAGTCCAGTGTCAGATTCCGATGCTTCACTTCAGGTTTACTGTATCCCTTGTACCTTGTTATTGTCGATGAAACACAGAAATTGCATCCGAATTTAATACAAAAGGCACAATGCCGACTTAAGTACAATAGGACTGACACTCACTCTTTCTATGATTTGAACCTCTCCTGTGAGTCCAGTTTTAGATTCCGATGCTTCACTTCAGGTTTACTGTATACCTTGCACCTTCTAATTGACGATGAAACACACAAATTGCATACGAATCTAATACAAATGGCTCAACGCCGACTTAAGTACAAGAGGACTGACACGTTCACTTTCTAAGATTTGAACCTCTCCTGTGAGTCCAGTTATAGATTCCGATGCTTCACTTCTGGTTTACTGTATCCCATGGACCTCCTTATTGACGATGAAACACAGAAATTGCGTCGAATTTAATACAAAAAGCACAATGCCGACTTAAGTACAAGAGGACTGACACTCTCACTTTCTACGATTTGAACCTCTCCTGTGAGTCCAGTTTTGGATTCCGATGCTTCACTTCTGGTTTACTGTATCCCTTGGACCTTCTTATTGACGATGAAACACAAAAATTGCATCCAAATTTAATACAAAAGGCACAATGCCGACTTAAGTAAAGGAGGACTGACACTCTAACATTCAATGATTTGAACCTCTCCTGTGAGTCCAGTTTTAGATTCCGATGCTTCACTTCAGGTTTACTGGATCCCTTGGACCTTCTTATGGACGATGGAACACAAAAATTGCATCCGAATTTAATATAAAAGGAACAATAGCGACTTAAGTACAAGAGGAGTGACACTCTTACTATCTATGATTTGACTCTCTCCTGTGAGTCCAGTTTTAGTTTCCGATGTTTCACTTCAGGTTCACTGTACCCTTGGACCTTCTTATTGACGATGAAACACAGAAATAGCATCCGAATTTAATACAAAAGGCACAATGCCCACTTAAGTACAAGAGGACTGACATTCTAACTCTCTTCGATTTGAACCTCTCCTGTGAGCCCAGTTTTAGATTCCGATGCTTCACTTCAGGTTTACTCTATACCTTGCACCTTATAATTGACGATGAAACACAGAAATTGCATACAAATTTAATACAAATGGCACAACGCCGACTTAAGTACAAGAGGACTGACACTCTCACATTCTAAGATTTGAACCTCTCTTGTGAGTCCAGTTATAGATTCCGATGCTTCACTTCTGGTTTACTGTATCCCTTGGACCTTCTTATTGACGATGAAACACAGAAATTGCATCGAATTTAATACAAAAGTCACAATGCCGACTTAAGTACAAGACGACTGACACTCTCACTTTCTACGATTTGAACCTCTCCTGTGAGTCCAGTTTTAGATTTCGATGCTTCACTTCAGGTTTACTGTATTCCTTGTACCTTCTTAATGGCAATGAAACACAGAAATTACATCCGAATTTAATACAAAAGGCACAATGCCGAGTTAAGTACAAGAGGACTGACACTCAAACTTTCTATGATTTGAACCTCTCCTGCGAGTCCAGTTTTAGATTCCGATGTTTCACTTCAGGTTTACTGTATACCTTGCACCTTCTTATTGACGATGAAACACAGAAATTGCATCCGAATTTAATACAAAAGGCAAAATGCCGACTTAAGTACAAGAGGACTGACACTCTCACTTTCTGCGATTTGAACCTCTCCTGTGAGTCCAGTTTTAGATTCCGATGCTTCACTTCTGGTTACTGTATATCTTAAACCTTCTTATTGACGATGAAACACAGAAATTGGATCCGAATTTAATACAAAAGGCACAATGCCGACTTAAGGAAAAGAGGACTAACACTGTCACTTTCTATGATTTGAACCTCTCCTGTGAGTCCACTTTTTGTATCCGAGCCTTCACTTCAGGTTTACTGTATACCTTGCACCTTCTTATTGACGATGAATAAAAGAAATTGCATTTGAAATTAATACAAAAGGCACAATGCCGCCTTAAGTACAAGACGACTGACACTCTCACTTTCTACGATTTGAACCTCCCCTGTGAGTCCAGTTTTAGATTCCGATGCTTCACTTCAGGTTTACTGTATCCCTTGTACCTTCTTAATGACGATGAAACACAGAAATTACACCCGAATTTAATACAAAAGGAACAATGCCGACTTAAGTACAAGAGGACTGACACTCAAACCTTCTATGATTTGAACCTCTCCTGCGAGTCCAGTTATAGATTCCGATGCTTCACTTGTGGTTTACTGTATCCCTTGGACCTTTTTATTGACGATTAAACACATAAATTGCATCGAATTTAATACAAAAGCACAATGCCGGCTTAAGTACAAGAGGACTGACACTCTCACTTTCTACGATTTGAACCTCTCCTGTGAGTCCAGTTTTTGATTCCGATGCTTCTTTTCAGGTTTACTGTATCACTTGGACCTTCTTATTGACGATGAAACACAGAAATTGCATCCGAATTTAATACAAAAGGCACAATGCCGACTTAAGTACAAGAGGACAGACACTCTCACTTTCTACGATTTTAACCTCTCCTGTGAGTCCAGTTTTTAATTCCGATGCTTCACTTCAGGTTTACTGTATACCCTGCACCTCCGTATTGACGATGAAACACAGAAATTGGATCCGAATTTAATACAAAAGGCACAATGCCGACTTAAGTAAAGGAGGACTGACACTGTCACTTTCTGTGGTTTGAACCTCTCCTGTGAGTCCAGTTTTAGATTCCGATGCTTCACTTCATGTTTACTGTATACCTTGGTCCTTCTTATTGACGATGAAACACAGAGTTTGCATCCGAATTTAATACAAAAGGCACAATGCCGACTTAAGTATAAGAGGACTGACTATCTCACTTTCTACGATTTGGACCTCTCCTCTGAGTCCAGTTTCAGATTCAGATGCTTCACTTCAGGTTTACTGTATACCTTGCACCTTCTTATTGACGATGGAGCACAGAAATTGCATTCGAATTTAATACAAAAGGCACAATGCCGACTAAAGTACAAGAGGACTGACACTCTCACATTCTATGATTTGAACCTCTCCTGTGAGTCCTGTTTTAGATTCCGATGCTTCACTTCAGGTTTACTGTATACCTTGCACCTTCTAATTAACGATGAAACACAGAAATTGCATCCGAATTTAATACAAATGGCACAACGCCGACTTAAGTGCAAGAGGACAGACACTCTCACTTTCTACGATTTGAACCTCTCCTGTGAGTCCAGTTATAGAATCCGATGCTTCACTTCAGGATAATTGTACCCCTTGGTCCTTTTTGTTGACGATGAAACACAGAAATTGCATTGAATTTAATACAAAAGGCACAATGCCGACTTAAGTACAAGAGGACTGAAACTCTCACTTTCTACAATTTGAACCTCTCCTTTGAGTCCAGTTCTAGATTCCGGTGCTTCACTTCTGGTTTACTGTATCCCTTGGACCTTCTTATTGGCAATGAAACACAGAAATTACATCCGAATTTAATACAAAAGCACAATGCCGACTTAAGTACAAGAGGACTGACACTCTCACATTCTATGATTTGAACCTCTCCTGTGAGTCCTGTTTTAGATTCCGATGCTTCACTTCAGGTTTACTGTATACCTTGCACCTTCTAATTAACGATGAAACACAGAAATTGCATCCGAATTTAATACAAAAGGCAAAATGCCGACTTAAGTACAAGAGGACTGACACTCTCACTTTCTGCGATTTGAACCTCTCCTGTGAGTCCAGTTTTAGATTCCGATGCTTCACTTCTGGTTTACTGTATATCTTAAACCTTCTTATTGACGATGAAACACAGAAATTGGATCCGAATTTAATACAAAAGGCACAATGCCGACTTAAGGAAAAGAGGACTAACACTGTCACTTTCTATGATTTGAACCTCTCCTGTGAGTCCACTTTTTGTATCCGAGCCTTCACTTCAGGTTTACTGTATACCTTGCACCTTCTTATTGACGATGAATAAAAGAAATTGCATTTGAAATTAATACAAAAGGCACAATTCCGCCTTAAGTACAAGACGACTGACACTCTCACTTTCTACGATTTGAACCTCCCCTGTGAGTCCAGTTTTAGATTCCGATGCTTCACTTCAGGTTTACTGTATCCCTTGTACCTTCTTAATGACGATGAAACACAGAAATTACACCCGAATTTAATACAAAAGGCACAATGCCGACTTAAGTACAAGAGGACTGACACTCAAACCTTCTATGATTTGAACCTCTCCTGCGAGTCCAGTTATAGATTCCGATGCTTCACTTGTGGTTTACTGTATCCCTTGGACCTTTTTATTGACGATTAAACACATAAATTGCATCGAATTTAATACAAAAGCACAATGCCGGCTTAAGTACAAGAGGACTGACACTCTCACTTTCTACGATTTGAACCTCTCCTGTGAGTCCAGTTTTTGATTCCGATGCTTCTTTTCAGGTTTACTGTATCACTTGGACCTTCTTATTGACGATGAAACACAGAAATTGCATCCGAATTTAATACAAAAGGCACAATGCCGACTTAAGTACACGAGGACAGACACTCTCACTTTCTACGATTTTAACCTCTCCTGTGAGTCCAGTTTTTAATTCCGATGCTTCACTTCAGGTTTACTGTATACCCTGCACCTCCGTATTGACGATGAAACACAGAAATTGGATCCGAATTTAATACAAAAGGCACAATGCCGACTTAAGTAAAGGAGGACTGACACTGTCACTTTCTGTGGTTTGAACCTCTCCTGTGAGTCCAGTTTTAGATTCCGATGCTTCACTTCATGTTTACTGTATACCTTGGTCCTTCTTATTGACGATGAAACACAGAGTTTGCATCCGAATTTAATACAAAAGGCACAATGCCGACTTAAGTATAAGAGGACTGACTATCTCACTTTCTACGATTTGGACCTCTCCTCTGAGTCCAGTTTCAGATTCAGATGCTTCACTTCAGGTTTACTGTATACCTTGCACCTTCTTATTGACGATGGAGCACAGAAATTGCATTCGAATTTAATACAAAAGGCACAATGCCGACTTAAGTACAAGAGGACTGACACTCTCACATTCTATGATTTGAACCTCTCCTGTGAGTCCTGTTTTAGATTCCGATGCTTCACTTCAGGTTTACTGTATACCTTGCACCTTCTAATTAACGATGAAACACAGAAATTGCATCCGAATTTAATACAAATGGCACAACGCCGACTTAAGTGCAAGAGGACAGACACTCTCACTTTCTACGATTTGAACCTCTCCTGTGAGTCCAGTTATAGAATCCGATGCTTCACTTCAGGATAATTGTATCCCTTGGTCCTTTTTGTTGATGATGAAACACAGAAATTGCATTGAATTTAATACAAAAGGCACAATGCCGACTTAAGTACAAGAGGACTGAAACTCTCACTTTCTACAATTTGAACCTCTCCTTTGAGTCCAGTTCTAGATTCCGGTGCTTCACTTCTGGTTTACTGCATCCCTTGGACCTTCTTATTGGCAATGAAACACAGAAATTACATCCGAATTTAATACAAAAGCACAATGCCGACTTAAGTACAAGAGGACTGACACTCTCACATTCTATGATTTGAACCTCTCCTGTGAGTCCTGTTTTAGATTCCGATGCTTCACTTCAGGTTTACTGTATACCTTGCACCTTCTAATTAACGATGAAACACAGAAATTACACCCGAATTTAATACAAAAGGCACAATGCCGACTTAAGTACAAGAGGACTGACACTCAAACCTTCTATGATTTGAACCTCTCCTGCGAGTCCAGTTATAGATTCCGATGCTTCACTTGTGGTTTACTGTATCCCTTGGACCTTTTTATTGACGATTAAACACATAAATTGCATCGAATTTAATACAAAAGCACAATGCCGGCTTAAGTACAAGAGGACTGACACTCTCACTTTCTACGATTTGAACCTCTCCTGTGAGTCCAGTTTTTGATTCCGATGCTTCTTTTCAGGTTTACTGTATCACTTGGACCTTCTTATTGACGATGAAACACAGAAATTGCATCCGAATTTAATACAAAAGGCACAATGCCGACTTAAGTACACGAGGACAGACACTCTCACTTTCTACGATTTTAACCTCTCCTGTGAGTCCAGTTTTTAATTCCGATGCTTCACTTCAGGTTTACTGTATACCCTGCACCTCCGTATTGACGATGAAACACAGAAATTGGATCCGAATTTAATACAAAAGGCACAATGCCGACTTAAGTAAAGGAGGACTGACACTGTCACTTTCTGTGGTTTGAACCTCTCCTGTGAGTCCAGTTTTAGATTCCGATGCTTCACTTCATGTTTACTGTATACCTTGGTCCTTCTTATTGACGATGAAACAAAGAGTTTGCATCCGAATTTAATACAAAAGGCACAATGCCGACTTAAGTATAAGAGGACTGACTATCTCACTTTCTACGATTTGGACCTCTCCTCTGAGTCCAGTTTCAGATTCAGATGCTTCACTTCAGGTTTACTGTATACCTTGCACCTTCTTATTGACGATGGAGCACAGAAATTGCATTCGAATTTAATACAAAAGGCACAATGCCGACTTAAGTACAAGAGGACTGACACTCTCACATTCTATGATTTGAACCTCTCCTGTGAGTCCTGTTTTAGATTCCGATGCTTCACTTCAGGTTTACTGTATACCTTGCACCTTCTAATTAACGATGAAACACAGAAATTGCATCCGAATTTAATACAAATGGCACAACGCCGACTTAAGTGCAAGAGGACAGACACTCTCACTTTCTACGATTTGAACCTCTCCTGTGAGTCCAGTTATAGAATCCGATGCTTCACTTCAGGATAATTGTATCCCTTGGTCCTTTTTGTTGACGATGAAACACAGAAATTGCATTGAATTTAATACAAAAGGCACAATGCCGACTTAAGTACAAGAGGACTGAAACTCTCACTTTCTACAATTTGAACCTCTCCTTTGAGTCCAGTTCTAGATTCCGGTGCTTCACTTCTGGTTTACTGTATCCCTTGGACCTTCTTATTGGCAATGAAACACAGAAATTACATCCGAATTTAATACAAAAGCACAATGCCGACTTAAGTACAAGAGGACTGACACTCTAACTTTCTATGATCTGAACCTCTCCTGCGAGTCCAGTTTTAGATTCCAATGCGTCACTTCAGGTTTACTGTATACCTTGCACCTTCTTATTGACGATGGAGCACAGAAATTGCATTCGAATTTAATACAAAAGGCACAATGCCGACTTAAGTACAAGAGGACTGACACTCTCACTTTCTATGATTTGAACCTCTCCTGTGAGTCCAGTTTTAGATTCCGATGGTTCATTTCAGGTTTTCTGTATATCTTGCACCTTCTTATTGACGATGAATAACAGATATTGCATCTGCAATTAATACAAAAGGCACAATGCCGACTTAAGTACAAGAAAACTGACACTCTCACTTTCTACGATGTGAACCTCTCCTGTGAGTCGAGTTTTAGATTCCGATGCTTCACTTCAGGTTTACTGTATCACTTGGACCTTCTTATTGACGATGAAACACAGAAATTGCATCTGAATTTAATACAAAAGACACAATGCCGACTTAAGTGAATGAGGACTGACACTCTCACTTTCTATGATTTGAACCTGTCCTGTGGGTCTAGTCTTAGATTCCGATGCTTCACTTCAGGTTTACTGTATACCTTGCACCTTATTATTGACGATGAACCACAGAAATTGAATCGTAATTTAATACAAAAATCACAATGCCGACTTTAGTACTAGAGGACTGACACTCTCACTTTCTACGATTTGAACCTCTCCTGTGAGTCCAGTTTTAGATTCCGATGCTTCACTTTAGGTTTACTGTATCCCTTGGACCTTCTTATTGACGATGAAACACAGAAACTGCATCCGAAGTTAATACAAAAGGCACAATACCGACATAAGTACAAGAGGAATGACACTCTACCTCTCTATAATTTGAACCTCTCCTGTGAGTCCAGTTTTAGATTCCGATGCTTCACTTAAGGTTTACTGTATCCCTTGGACTCTCCTATTGACGATGAAACACAGAAATTCCATCCTAATTAAATACAAATGGCACAATGCCGACTTAAGTACAAGAGGACTGTCACTCTCACTTTCTACGATTTGAACCTCTCCTGTGAGTCCAGTTTTAGATTCCGATGCTTCACTTCAGGTTTACTGTATCCCTTGGAACTTCTTATTGATGATGAAACACAGAAATTACATCCGAATTTAATACAAAAGGCACAATGCCGACTTAAGTACAAGAGGACTGACACTCAAACTTTCTATGATTTGAACCTCTCCTGCGAGTCCAGTTATAGATTCCGATGCTTCACTTGTGGTTTACTGTATCCCTTGGACCTTTTTATTGACGATTAAACACATAAATTGCATCGAATTTAATACAAAAGCACAATGCCGACTTAAGTACATGAGGACTGACACTCTCACTTTCTACGATTTGAACCTCTCCTGTGAGTCCAGTTTTTGATTCCGATGCTTCTTTTCAGGTTTACTGAGTCACTTGGACCTTTTTATTGACAATGAAACACAGAAATTGCATCCGAATTTAATACAAAAGGCACAATGCCGACTTAAGTACACGAGGACAGACACTCTCACTTTCTAGGAATTTAACCTCTCCTGTGAGTCCAGTTTTTGATTCCGGTGCTTCACTTCAGGTTTACTGTATACCCTGCACCTCCGTATTGACGATGAAACACAGAAATTGGATCCGAATGTAATACAAAAGGCACAATGCCGACTTAAGTAAAACAGGACTGACACTCGAACATTCTATGATTTGAACCTCTCCTGTGAGTCCAGTTTTAGATTCCGATACTTCACTTAAGGTTTACTGTATCCCTTGGACCTTCTTATTGACGATGAAACACAGAAATTGCATCCGAATTTAATTCAAAAGGCACAATGCCGACTTCAGTACAAGAGGACTGACACTCTCACTTTCTGTGATTTGAAACTCTTCTGTGAGTCCAGTTTTAGATTCCGGGGCTTCACTCCAGGTTTACTGTATACCTTGCACCTTCGTGTTGACGATGAAACACAGAAATTGCATCCGAATTTAATTCTAAAGGCACAATGCCGACATAAGTACAAGAGGGCTGACACTCTAACTTTCTTTGAATTGAACCTCTCCAATGAGTCCAGTTTTAGATTCCGATGCTTCACTTCAGGTTTACTGTATCGCTTGGACCTTCTTATTGACAATGAAATACAGAAATTGCATCCGAATCTAATACAAAAGGGACAATGCCGACTTAAGTACAAGAGGACTGACACTCTAACTTTCTATGATTTGAGCCTCTCCTGTGAGTCCAGTTTTAGATTCCGATGCTTCACTTCAGATTTACTGTATACCTTGACGTTCTTATTGACGATGAAACACAGAAATTGCATCCAAATTTAATACAAAATGCACAATGCCGACATAAGTACAAGAAGACTGACACTCACATCCTATGATTTGAACCTCTCCTGTGAGCCCAGCTTCAGATTCCGATGCTTCACTTCAGGTTTACCGTTGTCCCTTGCACCTTGTTATTGACGATGAAACACAGAAATTGCAAGCGAATTTAATACAAAAGGCACAATGCCGATTTAAGTAAAAGAGGACAGACCGTCTCACTTTCTATGATTTGAGCCTCTCCTGTGAGTCCAGTTTTAGATTCCGATGCTTCACTTCAGGTTTACTGTATCCTTGGACCTTCTTTTTGACGATGAAACACAGAAATTCCATCCGAATTTATTACAAATGGCACAACGCCGACTTAAGTAAACGAGGACTGATACTATAACTTTCTATGATTTGAACCTCTCCTGTGATTCCAGTTTCAGATTCCGATTCTTCACTTCAGGATTACTGTATCCTTTGGACCTTCTTATCAACGATGAAACACAGAAAATGCATCCGAATTTAATACAAAAGGCACAATGCCGACTTAAGTAAACGAGGACTGATACTATAACTTTCTATGATTTGAACCTCTCCTGTGATTCCAGTTTCAGATTCCGATGCTTCACTTAGGGTTACTGTATCCCTTGGACCTTATTATTGACGATGAAACACAGAAATTGCATCCGAATTTAATACAAAAGGCACAATGTCGACTTAAGTACAAGCAGACTGACACTCTCACTTCCTATGATTTGAACCTCTCCTGTGAGTCCAGTTTCAGATTCCGATTATTCACTTCAGGTTTACTGTATCCCTTGCACCTCGTTATTGACGATGATACACAGAAATTGCATCCGAATTTAACACAAAAGGCACAATGCCGACTTAAGTAAAAGAGGACTGACACTCTCACTTTCTACGATTTGAACCTCTCCTTTGAGTCCAGTTTTAGATTCCGATGCTTCACTTCAGTTGTACTGTATACCTTGCACCTTCTTATTGACGATGAAGCACAGAAATTGCATCCGAATTTAATACAAAAGGCACAATACCGACTTAAGTACAAGAGGACTGACACTCTCACTTTCTATGATTTGAACCTCTCCTGTGAGTCCAGTTTTAGATTCCGATGCTTCACTTCAGGTTTACTGTATCCCTTGGACCTTCTTATTGACGATGAAACACATAAATTGCATCGAATGTAATACAAAAGCACAATGCCGACTTAAGATTAAGAGGACTGACACTCTCACTTTCTACGATTTGAACCTCTCCTGTGAGTCCAGTTTTAGATTTCGTTGCTTCACTTCAGGTTTACTGTACCCCTTGGACCTTCTTAATGACGATGAAACAGAGAACTTACATCCGAATATAATACAAAAGGCACAATGCCGACCTAAGTACAAGAGGACTGACACTCTAACTTTCTATGAGTTGAACCTCTCCTGCGAGTCCAGTTTTAGGTTCCGATGCTTCACTTCAGGTCTACTGTATACCTTGCACCTGCTTATTGACGATGAAACACAGAAATTGCATCCGCATTTAATACAAAAGGCAAAATGCCGACTTAAGTACAAGAGGACTGATACTCGCACTTTCTACGATTTGAACCTCTCCTGTGAGTCTAGTTTTAGATTCTGATGCTTCACTTCAGGTTTACTGTATACCTTGCACCGTCTTCTTGACGATGAAACCACAGAAATTACATCCAAATTTAATACGAAAGGCAAAATGCCGACTTAAGTACAAGAGGACTGACACTCTCACTTTCTACGATTTGAACCTCTCCTTTCAGTCCAGTTTAAGATTCCGATGCTTCACTTCAGGTTTACTGTATCGCTTGGACCTTCTTATTGACAATGAAATACAGAAATTGCATCCGAATTTAATACAAAAGGCACAATGCCGACTTAAGTACAAGAGGATTGACACTCTAACTTTCTATGATTTGAGCCTCTCCCGTGAGTCTGTTTTAGATTCCGATGCTTCACTTCAGATTTACTGTATACCTTGCACGTTCTTATTGACGATGAAACAGAGAAATTGCATCCGAATTTAATACAAAAGGCACAATGCCGACTTAAGTAAAACAGGACTGACACTCTAACATTCTATATTTGAACCTCTCCTGTGAGTCCAGTTTCAGATTCCGATGCTTCACTTTTGGTTTACTGTATCCCTTGGACCTTCCTATTGACGATGAAACACAGAAATTGCATCCTAATTTAATATAAATGGCACAATGCCGACTTAAGTACAAGAGGACTGTCACTCTCACTTTCTATGATTTGAACCTATCCTGTGAGTCCAGTATTAGATTCCAATGGTTCACTTCAGGTTTACTGTATCCCTTGGACCTTCTTATTGATGATAAAACACAGAGATTGCATCCGAAATTAATACAAATGGCACAATGCCGACATAAGTACAAGAGGACTGACACTCCCACTTTCTATGATTTGAACTTCTCCTGTGCGTCCAGTTTTAGATTCCGATGCTTCACTTCAGGTTTACTGTATCCCTTGGACCTTCTTATTGACGATGAAACACAGAAATAGCATCCCAATTTAATACAAAAGGCACAATGCCGACTTAAGTAAAACAGGACTGACTCTCTAACATTCTATGGTTTGAACCTCTCCTGTGAGTCCAGTTTTAGATTTCGATGCTTCACTTAAGGTTTACTGTATCCCTTGGACCTTCCTATTGACTATGAAACACAGAAATTGCATCCTAATTTAATACAAAAGGCACAATGCCGACTTAAGTACAAGAGGACTGACACTCTCACTTTCCATGATTTGAACCTCTCCTGTGAGTCCTGTTTCAGATTCCGATGCTTCACTTCAGGTTTACTGTATTCCTGGGCCCTTCTTATTGACGATGAAACAGAGAAATTGCATCCGAATTTAATACAAAAGGCACAATGCCGACTTAAGTAAAACAGGACTGACACTCTAACATTCTATATTTGAACCTCTCCTGTGAGTCCAGTTTCGGATTCCGATGCTTCACTTATGGTTTACTGTATCCCTTGGACCTTCCTATTGACGATGAAACACAGAAATTGCATCCTAATTTAATATAAATGGCACAAAAGCCGACTTAAGTACAAGAGGACTGTCACTCTCACTCTCTATGATTTGAACCTATCCTGTGAGTCCAGTATTAGATTCCGATGCTTCACTTCAGGTTTACTGTATCCCTTAGACCTTCTTATTGATGATAAAACACAGAAATTGCATCCGAAATTAATACAAATGGCACAATGCTGACATAAGTACAAGAGGACTGACACTCCCACTTTCTATGATTTGAACTTCTCCTGTGCGTCCAGTTTTAGATTCCGATGCTTCACTTCAGGTTTACTGTATCCCTTGGACCTTCTTATTGACGATGAAACACAGAAATTGCATCCGAATTTAATACAAAAGGCACAATGTCGACTAAAGTACAAGCAGACTGACACTCTCACTTCCTATGATTTGAACCTCTCCTGTGAGTCCAGTTTCAGATTCCGATTATTCACTTCAGGTTTACTATATCCCTTGCAACTCGTTATTGACGATGATACACAGAAATTGCATCCGAATTTAATACAAAAGGCACAATGCCGACTTAAGTAAAAGAGGACTGACACTCTCACTTTCTACGATTTGAACCTCTCCTTGAGTCCAGTTTTAGATTCCGATGCTTCACTTCAGTTGTACTGTATACCTTGCACCTTCTTATTGACGATGAAGCACAGAAATTGCATCCGAATTTAATACAAAAGGCACAATACCGACTTAAGTACAAGAGGACTGACACTCTCACTTTCTATGATTTGAACCTCTCCTGTGAGTCCAGTTTTAGATTACGATGCTTCACTTCATGTTTACTGTATCCCTTGGACCTAGTTATTGACGATGAAACACATAAATTGCATCGAATGTAATACAAAAAGCACAATGCCGACTTAAGATTAGGAGGACTGACACTTTCACTTTCTACGATTTGAACCTCTCCTGTGAGTCCAGTTTTAGATTTCGTTGCTTCACTTCAGGTTTACTGTACCCCTTGGACCTTCTTAATGACGATGAAACAGAGAACTTACATCCGAATATAATACAAAAGGCACAATGCCGACCTAAGTACAAGAGGACTGACACTCTAACTTTCTATGAGTTGAACCTCTCCTGCGAGTCCAGTTTTAGGTTCCGATGCTTCACTTCAGGTCTACTGTATACCTTGCACCTGCTTATTGACGATGAAACACAGAAATTGCATCCGCATTTAATACAAAAGGCAAAATGCCGACTTAAGTACAAGAGGACTGATACTCGCACTTTCTACGATTTGAATCTCTCCTGTGAGTCTAGTTTTAGATTCCGATGCTTCACTTCAGGTTTACTGTATACCTTGCACCGTCTTCTTGACGATGAAACACAGAAATTACATCCGAATTTAATACGAAAGGCAAAATGCCGACTTCAGTACAAGAGGACTGACACTCTCACTTTCTACGATTTGAACCTCTCCTTTCAGTCCAGTTTTAGATTCCGATGCTTCACTTCAGGTTTACTGTATCGCTTGGACCTTCTTATTGACAATGAAATACAGAAATTGCATCCGAATTTAATACAAAAGGCACAATGCCGACTTAAGTGCAAGAGGATTGACACTCTAACTTTCTATGATTTGAGCCTCTCCCGTGAGTCCAGTTTTAGATTCCGATGCTTCACTTCAGATTTACTGTATACCTTGCACGTTCTTATTGACGATGAAACACAGAAAATGCATCCGAATTTAATACAAAGAGCACAATGCCGACTTAAGTACAAGAGGACTGTCACTCTCACTTTCTATGATTTGAACCTCTCCAGTGAGTCCCACTTTTAGATTCCGATGCTTCACTTCAGGTTTACTTTATCCCTTGGACCCTCTTATTGATGATGAAACACAGAAATTGCATCCGAAATTAATACAAATTGCACAATGCCGACTTAAGTACAAGAGGACTGACACTCTCACTTTCCATGATTTGAACCTCTCCTGTGAGTCCTGTTTCAGATTCCGATGCTTCACTTCAGGTTTACTGTATTCCTTGGACCTTCTTATTGACGATGAAACAGAGAAATTGCATCCGAATTTAATACAAAAGGCACAATGCCGACTTAGGTAAAACAGGACTGACACTCTAACATTCTATATTTGAACCTCTCCTGTGAGTCCAGTTTCAGATTCCGATGCTTCACTTTTGGTTTACTGTATCCCTTGGACCTTCCCATTGACGATGAAACACAGAAATTGCATCCTAATTTTATATAAATGGCACAATGCCGACTTAAGTACAAGAGGACTGTCACTCTCACTTTCTATGATTTGAACCTATCCTGTGAGTCCAGTATTAGATTCCGATGCTTCACTTCAGGTTTACTGTATCCCTTGGACCTTCTTATTGATGATAAAACACAGAAGTTGCATCCGAAATTAATACAAATGGCACAATGCCGACATAAGTACAAGAGGACTGACACTCCCACTTTCTATGATTTGAACTTCTCCTGTGCGTCCAGTTTTAGATTCCGATGCTTCACTTCAGGTTTACTGTATCCCTTGGACCTTCTTATTGACGATGAAACACAGAAATTGCATCCGAATTTAATACAAAAGGCACAATGCCGACTTAAGTAAAACAGGACTGACTCTCTAACATTCTATGGTTTGAACCTCTCCTGTGAGTCCAGTTTTAGATTTCGATGCTTCACTTAAGGTTTACTGTATCCCTTGGCCCTTCCTATTGACTATGAAACACAGAAATTGCATCCTAATTTAATACAAAAGGCACAACACCGACTTAAGTACAAGAGGACTGGGCTCTCACTTAATATGATTTGAACCTCTCCTGTGAGTCCTGTTTTAGATTCCGATGCTTCACATCAGGTTTACTGTATACCTTGCACCATCGTATTGACTATGAAACACAGAAATTGCATCGGAATTGAATTGAAAATGCACAATGCCGACTTATGTACAAGAGGACTGACACTCTAACTTTCTATGATTTGAGCCTCTCCTGTGAGTCCAGTTTTAGATTCCGATGCTTCACTTCAGATGTACTGTATAAATTGCACGTTCTTATTGACGATGAAACACAGAAATTGCATCCGAATTTAATACAAAAGGCACAATGTCGACTTAAGTACAAGCGGACTGACACTCTCACGTCCTATGATTTGAACCTCTCCTGTGAGTCCAGTTTCAGATTCCGATTATTCACTTCAGGTTTACTGTATCCCTTGCACCTCGTTATTGACGATGATACACAGAAATTGCATCCGAATTTAATACAAAAGGCTCAATGCCGACTTAAGTAAAAGAGGACTGACACTCTCACTTTCTACGATTTGAACCACTCCTTTGAGTCCAGTTTTAGATTCCGATGCTTCACTTCAGTTGTACTGTATACCTTGCACCTTCTTATTGACGATGAAGCACAGAAATTGCATCCGAATTTAATACAAAAGGCACAATACCGACTTAAGCACAAGAGGACTGACACTCTCACTTTCTATGATTTGAACCTCTCCTGTGAGTCCAGTTTTAGATTCCGATGCTTCACTTCAGGTTTACTGTATACCTTGCACCTTCTAATTGACGATGAAACCCAGAAATTGCATCCGAATTTAATACAAATGGCACAACGCCGACTTAAGTACAAGAGAACTGACACTCTCACTTTCTACGATTTGAACCTCTCCTGTGAGTCCAGTTATAGATACCGATGCTTCACTTCAGGTTTACTGTATCCCTTGGACCTTCTTATTCACGATAAAACACAGAAATTGCATCCGAAATTAATACAAATGGCACAATGCCGACATAAGTACAAGAGGACTGACACTCTCACTTTCTATGATTTGAACCTCTCCTGTGAGTCCAGTTTTAGATTCCGAAGCTTCACTTCAGGTTTACTGTATCCCTTGCACCTTCTTATTGACGATGAAACACAGAAATTGCATCCGAATTTAATACAAAAGGCACAATGCCGACTTAAGTAAAACAGGACTGCCACTCTAACATTCTATGATTTGAACCTCTCCTGTGAGTGCACTTTTTGATTCCGATCCTTCACTTCAGGTTTACTATATACCTTGCACCTTCTTATTGACGTTGAATAAAAGTAATTGCATCTGAAATTAATACAAAAGGCACAATGCCGACTTAAGTGCAAGAGGACAGACATTCTCACTTTCTACGATTTGAACCTCTCATGTGAGTCCAGTTTTAGATTCCGATGCTTCACTTCAGGTTTACTGTATCCCTTGGACCTTCTTATTGACGATGAAACACAGAAATTGCATCCGAATTTAATACAAATGGCACAATGCCGTCTTAAGTAAAAGAGGACTGACACTCTAACTTTCTATGATATGAACCTCTCCTGCGAGTCCAGTTTTGGATTCCGATGCTTCACTTCAGGTTTACTGTATACCTTGCACCTTGTTATTTACGATGAAACACAGAAATTGCATCCGAATTTAATACAAAAGGCACATTACCGACTTAAGTACAAGAGGACTGACACTCTACCTTCCAATGCTTTGAACCTCTCCTGTGAGTCCAGTTTTAGATTCCGATGCTTCACTTCATGTTTACGGTATACCTTCGACCTTCTTATTGACGATGAGACACAGAGTTTGCATCCGAATTTAATACAAAATGCACAATGCCGTCTTAAGTACAACTGGACTGACACTCTCACTTTCTACGATTTGAACCTCTCCTTTGAGTCCATATTCAGATTCCGATGCTTCACTTCACGATTACTGTATACCTTGCACCTTCTTATTGACGATGTAGCACAGAAATTGCATTCGAATTTAATACAAAAGGCACAATGCCGACTTAAGTACAAGAGGACTGACACTCTCACTTTCTATGATTTGAACCCCTCCTGTGAGTCCAGTTTTAGATTCCGATGCTTCACTTCAGGCTTACTGTATACCTTGCACCTTCTAATTGACGATGAAACACAGAAATTGCATCCGAATTTAATACAAATGGCACAACGCCGACTTAAGTACAAGAGGACTGACAGTCTACGTCCTATGCTTTGAACCTCTCCTGTGAGTCCAGTTTTAGATTTCGACGCTTCACTTCATGTTTACTGTATCACTTGGACCTTCTTATTGACGATGAAACACAGAAATTGCATCCGAATTTAATACAAAAGGCACAATGCCGACTTAAGTAAAAGAGGACTGACACTCTCACTTTCTTTGTTTTGAACCTCTCCTGTGAGTCCAGTTTTAGATTCCGATGCTTCACTTCTGGTTTACTGTATACCTTGCACCCAACTATTGACGATGAATCACAGAAATTGCATCCGAAATTAATACAAAAGGCACAATGCCGACTTAAGTACAAGTGAACTGACACTCTCACTTTCTACGATTTTAACCGCTCCTGTGAGTCCAGTTTTAGATTCCGATGCTTCACTTCAGGTTTACTATATCCCTTGGACCGTCTTATTGACGATGAAACACAGAAATTGCATCCGAATTTAATACAAAAGGCTCAATGCCGACTTAAGAAAAAGAGGACTGCCACTCTCACTTTCTATGATTTGAACCTCTCCTGTGAGTCCAGTTTTAGAATCCGATGCTTCACTTCAGGTTTGCTGTATACCTTGCACCTTCTTGTTGACGATGAATAACAGACATTGCATCAGAAATTAATACAAAAGGCGCAATGCCGGCTTAAGTACAAGAGGACTGACACTCTCACTTTCTACGATTTGAACCTGTTCTGTGAGTCCAGTTTTGGATTCCGATTCTTTACTTCAGGTTTACTGTATCCTTTGGACCTTCCTATTGACGATGAAACACAGATATTGCATCCGAATTTAATACAAATGCACAACGCCGACTTAAGTGCAAGAGGACTGACACTCTCACTTTCTACGATTTGAACGTCTCCTGTGAGTCCAGTTATAAATTCCGATGCTTCACTTCAGGTTTACTGCATCCTTAGACTGTATACCTTAGACCTTCTTATTGACGATGAAACACAGAAATTGCATCGAAAATAATACAAAATTTACAATGCCGACGTAAGTACAAGAGGACTGACACTCTCACTTTCTACGATTTGAACCTCTCCTGTGAGTCCAGTTTTAGATTCCGATGCTTCACTTCAGGTTTACTGTATCCCTTGAACCTTCTTATTGACGATGAAACACAGAAATTACATCCGAATTTAATACAAAAGGCAAAATGCCGACTTAAGTACAAGAGGACTGACACTGTCACTTTCTACGATTTGAACGTCTCCTGTGAGTCCAGTTTTAGATTCCGATGCTTCACTTCAGGTTTGCTGTATACCTTGCACCTTCTTGTTGACGATGAATAACAGACATTGCATCAGAAATTAATACAAAAGGCGCAATGCCGGCTTAAGTACAAGAGGACTGACACTCTCACTTTCTACGATTTGAACCTGTTCTGTGAGTCCAGTTTTGGATTCCGATTCTTTACTTCAGGTTTACTGTATCCTTTGGACCTTCCTATTGACGATGAAACACAGATATTGCATCCGAATTTAATACAAATGCACAACGCCGACTTAAGTGCAAGAGGACTGACACTCTCACTTTCTACGATTTGAACGTCTCCTGTGAGTCCAGTTATAAATTCCGATGCTTCACTTCAGGTTTACTGCATCCTTAGACTGTATACCTTATACCTTCTTATTGACGATGAAACACAGAAATTGCATCGAAAATAATACAAAATTTACAATGCCGACGTAAGTACAAGAGGACTGACACTCTCACTTTCTACGATTTGAACCTCTCCTGTGAGTCCAGTTTTAGATTCCGATGCTTCACTTCAGGTTTACTGTATCCCTTGAACCTTCTTATTGACGATGAAACACAGAAATTACATCCGAATTTAATACAAAAGGCAAAATGCCGACTTAAGTACAAGAGGACTGACACTGTCACTTTCTACGATTTGAACGTCTCCTGTGAGTCCAGTTTTAGATTCCGATGCTTCACTTCAGGTTTACTGTATCCCTTGGACCTACGTAGTGACAATGAAACACAGACATTGCATCCGAATTTAATACAAAAGGCACAATGTCGACTTAAGTACAAGCGGACTGACACTCTCACGTCCTATGATTTGAACCTCTCCTGTGAGTCCAGTTTCAGATTCCGATTATTCACTTCAGGTTTACTGTATCCCTTGCACCTCGTTATTGACGATGATACACAGAAATTGCATCCGAATTTAATACAAAAGGCTCAATGCCGACTTAAGTAAAAGAGGACTGACACTCTCACTTTCTACGATTTGAACCACTCCTTTGAGTCCAGTTTTAGATTCCGATGCTTCACTTCAGTTGTACTGTATACCTTGCACCTTCTTATTGACGATGAAGCACAGAAATTGCATCCGAATTTAATACAAAAGGCACAATACCGACTTAAGCACAAGAGGACTGACACTCTCACTTTCTATGATTTGAACCTCTCCTGTGAGTCCAGTTTTAGATTCCGATGCTTCACTTCAGGTTTACTGTATACCTTGCACCTTCTAATTGACGATGAAACCCAGAAATTGCATCCGAATTTAATACAAATGGCACAACGCCGACTTAAGTACAAGAGAACTGACACTCTCACTTTCTACGATTTGAACCTCTCCTGTGAGTCCAGTTATAGATACCGATGCTTCACTTCAGGTTTACTGTATCCCTTGGACCTTCTTATTCACGATAAAACACAGAAATTGCATCCGAAATTAATACAAATGGCACAATGCCGACATAAGTACAAGAGGACTGACACTCTCACTTTCTATGATTTGAACCTCTCCTGTGAGTCCAGTTTTAGATTCCGAAGCTTCACTTCAGGTTTACTGTATCCCTTGCACCTTCTTATTGACGATGAAACACAGAAATTGCATCCGAATTTAATACAAAAGGCACAATGCCGACTTAAGTAAAACAGGACTGCCACTCTAACATTCTATGATTTGAACCTCTCCTGTGAGTGCACTTTTTGATTCCGATCCTTCACTTCAGGTTTACTATATACCTTGCACCTTCTTATTGACGTTGAATAAAAGTAATTGCATCTGAAATTAATACAAAAGGCACAATGCCGACTTAAGTGCAAGAGGACAGACATTCTCACTTTCTACGATTTGAACCTCTCATGTGAGTCCAGTTTTAGATTCCGATGCTTCACTTCAGGTTTACTGTATCCCTTGGACCTTCTTATTGACGATGAAACACAGAAATTGCATCCGAATTTAATACAAATGGCACAATGCCGTCTTAAGTAAAAGAGGACTGACACTCTAACTTTCTATGATATGAACCTCTCCTGCGAGTCCAGTTTTGGATTCCGATGCTTCACTTCAGGTTTACTGTATACCTTGCACCTTGTTATTTACGATGAAACACAGAAATTGCATCCGAATTTAATACAAAAGGCACATTACCGACATAAGTACAAGAGGACTGACACTCTACCTTCCAATGCTTTGAACCTCTCCTGTGAGTCCAGTTTTAGATTCCGATGCTTCACTTCATGTTTACGGTATACCTTCGACCTTCTTATTGACGATGAGACACAGAGTTTGCATCCGAATTTAATACAAAATGCACAATGCCGTCTTAAGTACAACTGGACTGACACTCTCACTTTCTACGATTTGAACCTCTCCTTTGAGTCCATATTCAGATTCCGATGCTTCACTTCACGATTACTGTATACCTTGCACCTTCTTATTGACGATGTAGCACAGAAATTGCATTCGAATTTAATACAAAAGGCACAATGCCGACTTAAGTACAAGAGGACTGACACTCTCACTTTCTATGATTTGAACCCCTCCTGTGAGTCCAGTTTTAGATTCCGATGCTTCACTTCAGGCTTACTGTATACCTTGCACCTTCTAATTGACGATGAAACACAGAAATTGCATCCGAATTTAATACAAATGGCACAACGCCGACTTAAGTACAAGAGGACTGACAGTCTACGTCCTATGCTTTGAACCTCTCCTGTGAGTCCAGTTTTAGATTTCGACGCTTCACTTCATGTTTACTGTATCACTTGGACCTCTTATTGACGATGAAACACAGAAATTGCATCCGAATTTAATACAAAAGGCACAATGCCGACTTAAGTAAAAGAGGACTGACACTCTCACTTTCTTTGTTTTGAACCTCTCCTGTGAGTCCAGTTTTAGATTCCGATGCTTCACTTCTGGTTTACTGTATACCTTGCACCCAACTATTGACGATGAATCACAGAAATTGCATCCGAAATTAATACAAAAGGCACAATGCCGACTTAAGTACAAGTGAACTGACACTCTCACTTTCTACGATTTTAACCGCTCCTGTGAGTCCAGTTTTAGATTCCGATGCTTCACTTCAGGTTTACTATATCCCTTGGACCGTCTTATTGACGATGAAACACAGAAATTGCATCCGAATTTAATACAAAAGGCTCAATGCCGACTTAAGAAAAAGAGGACTGCCACTCTCACTTTCTATGATTTGAACCTCTCCTGTGAGTCCAGTTTTAGAATCCGATGCTTCACTTCAGGTTTGCTGTATACCTTGCACCTTCTTGTTGACGATGAATAACAGACATTGCATCAGAAATTAATACAAAAGGCGCAATGCCGGCTTAAGTACAAGAGGACTGACACTCTCACTTTCTACGATTTGAACCTGTTCTGTGAGTCCAGTTTTGGATTCCGATTCTTTACTTCAGGTTTACTGTATCCTTTGGACCTTCCTATTGACGATGAAACACAGATATTGCATCCGAATTTAATACAAATGCACAACGCCGACTTAAGTGCAAGAGGACTGACACTCTCACTTTCTACGATTTGAACGTCTCCTGTGAGTCCAGTTATAAATTCCGATGCTTCACTTCAGGTTTACTGCATCCTTAGACTGTATACCTTAGACCTTCTTATTGACGATGAAACACAGAAATTGCATCGAAAATAATACAAAATTTACAATGCCGACGTAAGTACAAGAGGACTGACACTCTCACTTTCTACGATTTGAACCTCTCCTGTGAGTCCAGTTTTAGATTCCGATGCTTCACTTCAGGTTTACTGTATCCCTTGAACCTTCTTATTGACGATGAAACACAGAAATTACATCCGAATTTAATACAAAAGGCAAAATGCCGACTTAAGTACAAGAGGACTGACACTGTCACTTTCTACGATTTGAACGTCTCCTGTGAGTCCAGTTTTAGATTCCGATGCTTCACTTCAGGTTTACTGTATCCCTTGGACCTACGTAGTGACAATGAAACACAGACATTGCATCCGAATTTAATACAAAAAGCACAATGCCGACTTAAGTATACGAGGACATACACTCTCACTCTCTTCGATTTTAACCTCTCCTGTGAGTCCAGTTTTAGAGTCCGATGCTTCCTTTCAGGTTTACTGTATACCTTGCACCTTCTTATTACGATGAAACACAGAAATTGCATCCGAATTTAATACAAAAGGCTAAATGCCGACTTAAGTAAAAGAGGAGTGCCACTCTCACATTCTATGATTCGAACCTCTTCTGTGAGTCCGGTTTTGGATTCCGATGCTTCACTTCAGGTTAACTGTATCCCTTGGACCTTCTTATTGACGATGAAACACAGAAATTGCATCCGAATTTAATACAAATGGCACATTGCCGACTTAAGTACATGAGGACTGACACTCTAACCTTCTATGTTTTGAATCTCTCCTGTGTGTCCAGTTTTAGATTCCGATGCTTTACTTCATGTTTTCTGTATACCTTGGACCTTCCTATTGACGATGAAACACAGAGTTTGCATCCGAATTTAATAAAAAAATCACAATGCCGACTTAAGTACAAGAGGACTGACACTCTCACTTTCTATGATTTGAACCTCTCCTGTTAGTCCAGTTTTAGAATCAGATGCTTCACTTCAGGTTTGCTGTATACCTTGCACCTTCTTGTTGACGATGAATAACAGAAATTGCATCAGAAATAAATACAAAAGGCACAATGCCGACTTAAGTACAAGAGGACTGACACTCTCACTTTCTACGATTTGAATCTCTTCTGTGAGTCCAGTTTTGGATTCCGATGCTTTACTACCTATTGACGATGAAACACAGAAATTGCATCCGAATTTAATACAAAAGGCACAACGCCGTCATAAGTGCAAGAGGACTGACACTCTCACTTTCTACGATTTGAACGTCTCCTGTGAGTCCAGTTATAGATTCCGATGCTTCACTTCAGGTTTACTGTATCCCTTAGACTGTATCCCTTAGACCTTCTTATTGACGATGAAACACAGAAATTGCATCGAATTTAATACAAAATTTACAATTCTGACTTAAGTACAAGAGGTCTGACACTCTCACTTTCTACGATTTGAACCTCTCCTGAGGGTCCAGTTTTAGATTCCGATGCTTCAGTTCAGGTTTACTGTATCCCTTGACCTTCTTATTGACGATGAAACACAGAAATTACATCCGAATTTAATACAAAAGGCAAAATGACGACTTAAGTACAAGAGGACCGACACTGTCACTTTCTACGATTTGAACGTCTCCTGTGAGTCCAGTTTTAGACTCCGATGCTTCACTTCAGGTTTACTGTATCCCGTGGACCTACGTAGTGACAATGAAACACAGAAATTGCATCCGAATTTAATACAAAAGGCACAATGCCGACTTAAGTATACGAGGACATACACTCTCACTCTCTACGATTTTAACCTCTCCTGTGAGTCCAGTTTTAGAGTCCGATGCTTCCTTTCAGGTTTACTGTATACCTTGCAAATTCGTATTGACGATGAAACACAGAAATTGCATCCGAATTTAATACAAAAGGCTCAATGCCGACTTAAGTAAAAGAGGAGTGCCACTCTCACATTCTTTGATTTGAACCTCTCCTGTGAGTCCAGTTTTAGATTCCGATGCTTCACTTCAGGTTTGCTGTATACCTTGCACCTTCTTGTTGACGATGAATAACAGAAATTGCATCAGAAATTAATACAATAGGCACAATGCCGACTTAAGTACAAGAGGACTGACACTCTCACTTTCTACGATTTGAACCTCTTCTGTGAGTCCGGTTTTGGATTCCGATGCTTCACTTCAGGTTTACTGTATCCCTTGGACCTTCTTATTGACGATGAAACACAGAAATTGCATCCGAATTTAATACAAAAGGCACATTACCGACTTAAGTACAAGAGGACTGACACTCTACCTTTCAATGCTTTGAGCCTCTCCTGTGAATCCAGTTTTAGATTCCGATGCTTCACTTCATGTTTACGGTATACCTTGGACCTTCTTATTGACGATGAAACACAGAGTTTGCATCCGAATTTAATACAAAATGCACAATGCCATCATAAGTACAACTGGACTGACTCTCTCACTTTCTACGATTTGAACCTCTCCTTTGAGTCTATATTCAGATTCCGATGCTTCACTTCAGGATTACTGTATACCTTGCACCTTCTTATTGACGATGAAGCACAGAAATTGCATTCGAATTTAGTACAAAAGGCACAAAAGCCGACATAAGTGCAAGTGGACTGACACTCTCACTTTCTACGATTTGAACGTCTCCTGTGAGTCCAGTTATAGATTCCGATGCTTCACTTCAGGTTTACTGTATCCCTTAGACTGTATCCCTTAGACCTTCTTATTGACGATGAAACACAGAAATTGCATCCGAATTTAATACAAAAGGCTCAATGCCGACTTAAGTAAAAGAGGAGTGCCACTCTCACATTCTATGATTTGAACCTCTCCTGTGAGTCCAGTTTTAGATTCCGATGCTTCACTTCAGGTTTGCTGTATACCTTGCACCTTCTTGTTGACGATGAAACACAGAAATTGCATCCGAAGTTAATACAAAAGGCACATTACCGACTTAAGTACAAGAGGACTGACACTCTCACTTTCTATGATTTGAACCGCTCCTGTTAGTCCAGTTTTAGAATCAGATGCTTCACTTCAGGTTTGCTGTATACCTTGCACCTTCTTGTTGACGATGAATAACAGAAATTGCATCAGAAATTAATACAAAAGGCACAATGCCGACTTAAGTACAAGAGGACTGACACTCTCACTTTCTACGATTTGAATCTCTTCAGTGAGTCCAGTTTTGGATTCCGATGCTTTACTTCAGGTTTACTGTATCCCTTGGACCTTCCTATTGACGATGAAACACAGAAATTGCATCCGAATTTAATACAAAAGGCACAACGCCGACATAAGTGCAAGAGGACTGACACTCTCACTTTCTACGATTTGAACGTCTCCTGTGAGTCCAGTTATAGATTCCGATGCTTCACTTCAGGTTTACTGTATCCCTTAGACTGTATCCCTTAGACCTTCTTATTGACGATGAAACACAGAAATTGCATCGAATTTAATACAAAATTTACAATTCTGACTTAAGTACAAGAGGTCTGACACTCTCACTTTCTACGATTTGAACCTCTCCTGAGGGTCCAGTTTTAGATTCCGATGCTTCACTTCAGGTTTACTGTATCCCTTGACCTTCTTATTGACGATGAAACACAGAAATTACATCCGAATTTAATACAAAAGGCAAAATGACGACTTAAGTACAAGAGGACCGACACTGTCACTGTCTACGATTTGAACGTCTCCTGTGAGTCCAGTTTTAGATTCCGATGCTTCACTTCAGGTTTACTGTATCCCGTGGCCCTACGTAGTGACAATGAAACACAGAAATTGCATCCGAATTTAATACAAAAGGCACAATGCCGACTTAAGTATACGAGGACATACACTCTCACTCTCTACGATTTTAACCTCTCCTGTGAGTCCAGTTTTAGAGTCCGATGCTTCCTTTCAGGTTTACTGTATAACTTGCACCTTCTTATTGACGATGAAACACAGAAATTACATCCGAATTTAAAACAAAAGGCTCAATGCCGACTTAAATAAAAGAGGAGTGCCACTCTCACATTCTTTGATTTGAACCTCTCCTGTGAGTCCAGTTTTAGATTCCGATGCTTCACTTCAGGTTTGCTGTATACCTTGCACCTTCTTGTTGACGATGAATAACAGAAATTGCATCAGAAATTAATACAATAGGCACAATGCCGACTTAAGTACAAGAGGACTGACACTCTCATTTCTACGATTTGAACCTCTTCTGCGAGTCCGGTTTTGGATTCCGATGCTTCACTTCAGGTTTACTGTATCCCTTGGACCTTCTTATTGACGATGAAACACAGAAATTGCATCCGAATTTAATACAAAAGGCACATTACCGACTTAAGTACAAGAGGACTAACACTCTACCTTTCAATGCTTTGAACCTCTCCTGTGAATCCAGTTTTAGATTCCGATGCTTCACTTCATGTTTACGGTATACCTTGGACCTTCTTATTGACGATGAAACACAGAGTTTGCCTCCGAATTTAATACAAAATGCACAATGCCATCTTAAGTACAACTGGACTGACACTCTCACTTTCTACGATTTGAACCTCTCCTTTGAGTCCATATTCAGATTCCGATGCTTCACTTCAGGATTACTGTATACCTTGCACCTTCTTATTGACGATGAAGCACAGAAATTGCATTCGAATTTAGTACAAAAGGCACAATGCCGACTTAAGTACAGGAGGACTGGCACTCTCACTTTCTATGATTTGAACCTCTCCTGTGAGTCCAGGTTTAGATTCCGATGCTTCACTTCAGGCTTACTGTATACCTTGCACCATCTAATTGACGATGAAACACAGAAATTGCATCCGAATTTAATACAAATGGCACAACGCCGACTTAAGTACAAGAGGACTGACACTCTACGTTTCTATGCTTTGAACCTCTCCTGTGAGTCCAGTTTTAGATTCCGATGCTTCACTTCATGTTTACTGTATCCATTGGACCTTCTTATTGACGATGAAACACAGAAATTGCATCCGAATTTAATACAAAAGGCTCAATGCCGACTTAAGTAAAAGAGGACTGACACTCTCACTTTCTTTGATTTGAACCTCTCCTGTGTGTCCAGTTTTAGATTCCGATGCTTCACTTCTGGTTTACTGTATACCTTGCACCCAACTATTGACGATGAATCACAGAAATTGCATCCGAAATTAATCCAAAAGGCACAATGCCGACTTAAGTATACGAGGACATACACTCTCACTTTCTACGATTTTAACCTCTCCTGTGAGTCCAGTTTTAGATTCCGATGCTTCACTTCAAGTTTACTATATCCCTTGGACCTTCTTATTGACGATGAAACACAGAAATTGCATCCGAATTTAATACAAAAGGCAAAATGCCGACTTAAGTACAGAGGACTGACACTCTCACTTTCTACGATTTGAACCTCTCCTGCGAGTCCAGTTTTAGATTCCGATGCTTCACTTCAGGTTTACTGTATCCCTAGGACCTACTTAGTGACGATGAAACACAGAAATTGCATCTGAATTTAATACAAAAGGCACAATGCCGACTTAAGTATACGAGGACATACACTCTCATTTTCTACGATTTTAACCTCTCCTGTGAGTCCAGTTTTTGAGTCCGATGCTTCACTTCAGGTTTACTGTATACCTTGCACCTTCTTATTGACGATGAAACACAGAAATTGCATCCGAATTTAATACAAAAGGCTCAATGCCGACTTAAGTAAAAGAGGAGTGCCACTCTCACATTCTATGATTTGAACCTCTCCTGTGAGTCCAGTTTTAGATTCCGATGCTTCACTTCAGGTTTGCTGTATACCTTGCACCTTCTTGTTGACGATGAATAACAGAAATTGCATCAGAAATTAATACAATAGGCACAATGCCGACTTAAGTACAAGAGGACTGACACTCGAACTTTCTACGATTTGAACCTCTTCTGTGAGTCCGGTTTTGGATTCCGATGCTTCACTTCAGGTTTACTGTATCCCTTAAACTGTATCCCTTAGACCTTCTTATTGACGATGAAATACAGAAATTGCATCGAATTTAATACAAAATTTACAATGCCGACTTAAGTACAAGAGGACTGACACTCTCACTTTCTACGATTTGAACTTCTCCTGTGAGTCCAGTTTTAGATTCCGATGATTCACTTCAGGTTTACTGTATACCTTGCACCTTCTTATTGACGATGAAACACAGAAATTGCATCCGAATTTAATACAAAAGGCACAACGCCGACATAAGTGCAAGAGGACTGACACTCTCACTTTCTACGATTTGAACGTCTCCTGTGAGTCCAGTTATAGATTCCGATGCTTCACTTCAGGTTTACTGTATCCCTTAGACTGTATCCCTTAGACCTTCTTATTGACGATGAAACACAGAAATTGCATCCGAATTTAATACAAAAGGCTCAATGCCGACTTAAGTAAAAGAGGAGTGCCACTCTCACATTCTGTGATTTGAACCTCTCCTGTGAGTCCAGTTTTAGATTCCGATGCTTCACTTCAGGTTTGCTGTATACCTTGCACCTTCTTGTTGACGATGAATAACAGAAATTGCATCAGAAATTAATACAAAAGGCACAACGCCGACATAAGTGCAAGAGGACTGACACTCTCACTTTCTATGATTTGAACCTCTCCTGTGAGTCCAGTTTTAGATTCCGATGCTTCACTTTAGGTTTGCTGAATACCTTGCACCTTCTTGTTGACGATGAATAACAGAAATTGCATCAGAAATTAATACAAAAGGCACAATGCCGACTTAAGTACAAGAGGACTGACACTCTCACTTTCTACGATATGAACCTCTTCTGTGAGTCCAGTTTTGGATTCCGATGCTTTACTTCAGGTTTACTGTATCCCTTAGACTGTATCCCTTAGACCTTCTTATTGACGATGAAAAACAGAAATTGCATCGAATTTAATGCAAAATTTACAATGCCGACTTAAGTACAAGAGGACTGACACTCTCACTTTCTACGATTCGAACCTCTCCTTTGAGTCCAGTTTCAGATTCAGATGCTTCACTTCAGGTTTACTGTATACCTTGCACCTACTTATTGACGATGAAACACAGAAATTACATCCGAATTTAATACAAAAGGCACAATGCCGACTTAAGTATAGGAGGACATACACTCTCACTCTCTACGATTTTAACCTCTCCTGTGAGTCCAGTTTTAGAGTCCGATGCTTCCTTTCAGGTTTACTGTATACCTTGCACCTTCTTATTGACGATGAAACACAGAAATTGCATCCGAATTCAATACAAAAGGCTGAATGCCGACTTAAGTAAAAGAGGAGTGCCACTCTCACATTCTTTGATTTGAACCTCTCCTGTGAGACCAGTTTTAGATTCCGATGCTTCACTTCAGGTTTGCTGTATACCTTGCACCTTCTTGTTGACGATGAATAACAGAAATTGCATCAGAAATTAATACAATAGGCACAATGCCGACTTAAGTACAAGAGGACTGACACTCTCACTTTCTACGATTTGAACCTCTTCTGTGAGTCCGGTTTTGGATTCCGATGCTTCACTTCAGGTTTACTGTATCCCTTGGACCTTCTTATTGACGATGAAACACAGAAATTGCATCCGAATTTAATACAAAAGGCACATTACCGACTTAAGTACAAGAGGACTGACACTCTACCTTTCAATGCTTTGAACCTCTCCTGTGAATCCAGTTTTAGATTCCGATGCTTCACTTCATGTTTACGGTATACCTTGGACCTTCTTATTGACGATGAAACACAGAGTTTGCATCCGAATTTAATACAAAATGCACAATGCCATCTTAAGTACAACTGGACTGACTCTCTCACTTTCTACGATTTGAACCTCTCCTTTGAGTCCATAATCAGATTCCGATGCTTCACTTCAGGATTACTGTATACCTTGCACCTTCTTATTGACGATGAAGCACAGAAATTGCATTCGAATTTAGTACAAATGGCACAACGCCGACATAAGTGCAAGAGGACTGACACTCTCACTTTATACGATTTGAACGTCTCCTGTGAGTCCAGTTATAGATTCCGATGCTTCACTTCAGGTTTACTGTATCCCTTAGACTGTATCCCTTAGACCTTCTTATTGACGATGAAACACAGAAATTGCATCCGAATTTAATACAAAAGGCTCAATGCCGACTTAAGTAAAAGAGGAGTGCCACTCTCACATTCTATGATTTGAACCTCTCCTGTGAGTCCAGTTTTAGATTCCGATGCTTCACTTCAGGTTTGCTGTATACCTTGCACCTTCTTGTTGACGATGAATAACAGAAATTGCATCAGAAATTAATACAATACGCACAATGCCGACTTAAGTACAAGAGGACTGACACTCTCACTTTCTACGATTTGAACCTCTTCTGTGAGTCCGGTTTTGGATTCCGATGCTTCACTTCAGGTTTACTGTATCCCTTGGACCTTCTTATTGACGATGAAACACAGAAATTGCATCCGAATTTAATACAAAAGGCACATTGCCGACTTAAGTACAAGAGGACTGACACTCTAACCTTTTATGTTTTGAACCTCTGCTGTGTGTCCAGTTTTAGATCCGATGCTTTACTTCATGTTTTCTGTATACCTTGGACCTTCCTATTGACGATGAAACACAGAGTTTGCATCCGAATTTAATAAAAAAATCACAATGCCGACTTAAGTACAAGAGGACTGACACTCTCACTTTCTACGATTCGAACCTCTCCTTTGAGTCCAGTTTCAGATTCCGATGCTTCACTTCAGGTTTGCTGTATACCTTGCACCTTCTTGTTGACGATGAAACACAGAAATTGCATCCGAAGTTAATACAAAAGGCACATTACCGACTTAAGTACAAGAGGACTGACACTCTCACTTTCTACGATTTGAACCGCTCCTGTTAGTCCAGTTTAGAATCAGATGCTTCACTTCAGGTTTGCTGTATACCTTGCACCTTCTTGTTGACGATGAATAACAGAAATTGCATCAGAAATTAATACAAAAGGCACAATGCCGACTTAAGTACAAGAGGACTGACACTCTCACTTTCTACGATTTGAATCTCTTCTGTGAGTCCAGTTTTGGATTCCGATGCTTTACTTCAGGTTTACTGTATCCCTTGGACCTTCCTATTGACGATGAAACACAGAAATTGCATCCGAATTTAATACAAAAGGCACAACGCCGACATAAGTGCAAGAGGACTGACACTCTCACTTTCTACGATTTGAACGTCTCCTGTGAGTCCAGTTATAGATTCCGATGCTTCACTTCAGGTTTACTGTATCCCTTGGACTGTATCCCTTAGACCTTCTTATTGACGATGAAACACAGAAATTGCATCGAATTTAATACAAAATTTACAATTCTGACTTAAGTACAAGAGGTCTGACACTCTCACTTTCTACGATTTGAACCTCTCCTGAGGGTCCAGTTTTAGATTCCGATGCTTCACTTCAGGTTTACTGTATCCCTTGACCTTCTTATTGACGATGAAACACAGAAATTACATCCGAATTTAATACAAAAGGCAAAATGACGACTTAAGTACAAGAGGACCGACACTGTCACTTTCTACGATTTGAACGTCTCCTGTGAGTCCAGTTTTAGATTCCGATGCTTCACTTCAGGTTTACTGTATCCCGTGGCCCTACGTAGTGACAATGAAACACAGAAATTGCATCCGAATTTAATACAAAAGGCACAATGCCGACTTAAGTATACGAGGACATACACTCTCACTCTCTACGATTTTAACCTCTCCTGTGAGTCCAGTTTTAGAGTCCGATGCTTCCTTTCAGGTTTACTGTATACCTTGCACCTTCTTATTGACGATGAAACACAGAAATTACATCCGAATTTAATACAAAAGGCTCAATGCCGACTTAACTAAAAGAGGAGTGCCACTCTCACATTCTTTGATTTGAACCTCTCCTGTGAGTCCAGTTTTAGATTCCGATGCTTCACTTCAGGTTTGCTGTATACCTTGCACCTTCTTGTTGACGATGAATAAAAGAAATTGCATCAGAAATTAATACAATAGGCACAATGCCGACTTAAGTACAAGAGGACTGACACTCTCACTTTCTACGATTTGAACCTCTTCTGCGAGTCCGGTTTTGGATTCCGATGCTTCACTTCAGGTTTACTGTATCCCTTGGACCTTCTTATTGACGATGAAACACAGAAATTGCATCCGAATTTAATACAAAAGGCACATTACCGACTTAAGTACAAGAGGACTAACACTCTACCTTTCAATGCTTTGAACCTCTCCTGTGAATCCAGTTTTAGATTCCGATGCTTCACTTCATGTTTACGGTATACCTTGGACCTTCTTATTGACGATGAAACACAGAGTTTGCCTCCGAATTTAATACAAAATGCACAATGCCATCTTAAGTACAACTGGACTGACACTCTCACTTTCTACGATTTGAACCTCTCCTTTGAGTCCATATTCAGATTCCGATGCTTCACTTCAGGATTACTGTATACCTTGCACCTTCTTATTGACGATGAAGCACAGAAATTGCATTCGAATTTAGTACAAAAGGCACAATGCCGACTTAAGTACAGGAGGACTGACACTCTCACTTTCTATGATTTGAACCTCTCCTGTGAGTCCAGGTTTAGATTCCGATGCTTCACTTCAGGCTTACTGTATACCTTGCACCATCTAATTGACGATGAAACACAGAAATTGCATCCGAATTTAATACAAATGGCACATCGCCGACTTAAGTACAAGAGGACTGACACTCTACGTTTCTATGCTTTGAACCTCTCCTGTGAGTCCAGTTTTAGATTCCGATGCTTCACTTCATGTTTACTGTATCCATTGGACCTTCTTATTGACGATGAAACACAGAAATTGCATCCGAATTTAATACAAAATGCACAATGCCGACTTAAGAAAAAGAGGACTGACACTCTCACTTTCTTTGATTTGAACCTCTCCTGTGTGTCCAGTTTTAGATTCCGATGCTTCACTTCTGGTTTACTGTATACCTTGCACCCAACTATTGACGATGAATCACAGAAATTGCATCCGAAATTAATACAAAAGTCACAATGCCGACTTAAGTATACGAGGACATACACTCTCACTTTCTACGATTTTAACCTCTCCTGTGAGTCCAGTTTTAGATTCCGATGCTTCACTTCAGGTCTACTATATCCCTTGGACCTTCTTATTGACGATGAAACACAGAAATTGCATCCGAATTTAATACAAAAGGCACAATGCCGACTTAAGTACAAGAGGACTGACACTCTAACTTTCTATGATATGAACCTCTCCTGCGAGTCCAGTTTTGGATTCCGATGCTTCACTTCAGGTTTACTGTATACCTTGCACCTTCTTATTTACGATGAAACACAGAAATTGCATCCGAATTTAATACAAAAGGCAAAATGCCGACTTAAGTACAGAGGACTGACACTCTCACTTTCTACGATTTGAACCTCTCCTGCGAGTCCAGTTTTAGATTCCGATGCTTCACTTCAGGTTTACTGTATCCCTTAGACTGTATCCCTTAGACCTTCTTATTGATGATGAAACACAGAAATTGCATCCGAATTTAATACAAAAGGCTCAATGCCGACTTAAGTAAAAGAGGAGTGCCACTCTCACATTCTATGATTTGAACCTCTCCTGTGAGTCCAGTTTTAGATTCCGATGCTTCACTTCAGGTTTGCTGTATCCCTTGCACCTTCTTGTTGACGATGAATAACAGAAATTGCATCAGAAATTAATACAAAAGGCACAACGCCGACATAAGTGAAAGAGGACTGACACTCTCACTTTCTATGAATTGAAACTCTCCTGTGAGTCCAGTTTTAGATTCCGATGCTTCACTTCCGGTTTACTGTATACCTTGCACCTTCTAATTGACGATGAAACACAGAAATTGCGTCCGAATTTAATACAAATGGCACAACGCCGACTAAAGTGCAAGAGGACTGACACTCTCACTTTCTACGATTTGAACCTCTCCTGTAAGTCCTGTTATAGTTTCCGATGCTTCACTTCTGGTTTACTGTATACCTTAGACCTTCTTATTGACGATGAAACACAGAAATTTCATTGAATTTAATTCAAAAGGCACAATGCCGACTTAAGTACAAGAGGACTCACACTCTCACTTTCTACGATTTGAACCTCTCCTGTGAGTCCAATTTTTGATTCCGATGCTTCACTTCAAGTCATACTGTATACCTTGCACCTTCTACTTGACGATGAAACACAGAAATTGCATCCGAATTTAATACAAATGGCACAACGCCGACTTAAGTACAAGAGGACTGACACTCTCACTTTCTACGATTTTAACCTCTCCTGTGACTCCAGTTTTAGATTCCGATGCTTCACTTCAGGTTTACTGTATACCTTGCACCTTCTTATTTACGATGAAACACAGAAATTGCATCCGAATTTAATACAAAAGGCAAAATGCCGACTTAAGTACAAGAGGACTGACACTCTCACTTTCTACGATTTGAACCTCTCCTGCGAGTCCAGTTTTAGAATCCGATGCTTCACTTTAGGTTTGCTGAATACCTTGCACCTTCTTGTTGACGATGAATAACAGAAATTGCATCAGAAATTAATACAAAAGGCACAATGCCGACTTAAGTACAAGAGGACTGACACTCTCACTTTCTACGATTTGAACCTCTTCTGTGAGTCCAGTTTTGGATTCCGATGCTTTACTTCAGGTTTACTGTATCCCTTAGACTGTATCCCTTAGACCTTCTTATTGACGATGAAACACAGAAATTGCATCGAATTTAATGCAAAATTTACAATGCCGACTTAAGTACAAGAGGACTGACACTCTCACTTTCTACGATTCGAACCTCTCCTTTGAGACCAGTTTCAGATTCAGATGCTTCACTTCAGGTTTACTGTATACCTTGCACCTTCTTATTGACGATGAAACACAGAAATTACATCCGAATTTAATACAAAAGGCACAATGCCGACTTAAGTACAAGAGGACTGACACTCTCACTTTCTATGATTTGAACCTCTCCTGTGAGTCCAGTTTTAGATTGCGAT